>NC_062966.1:19613653-19628927 GCF_023119035.1 Salvia hispanica
TTCAAACAATTTTCCTCAACCCACTTCTACTGATTAGTATAGTGGAGGTAAGGGTCGAATCCCACAAGGATGGACACGTTTTGATAACTGCGGTGACTTTCCTGGGTGTTTTTGGTTAGCTACCACGCTTGGGTTGAGATTTTACCTAGGCAAGAAATAAAGGTGGTACTCTACTGACTAGTAGGCGTGAAAATAACAGGCATGTGATGGTGTTCGAGAAAATAGGGGACAAAGTGTCTCAGAGGCATATGAAAAGTAGACAGTTACTAAAAAAGGAAATCTAGACAACAAGGTATATCTGGTGGCTGGGTGGCTCTCTGACAGGTCTGGACAGTACAACTGAAAAGTAGGGAACAAAAGCAAAAGTAACTTAAAAGTAAAGTGGTTCAAACTAAAGTTGATTTTGACGTTTTCTTCTTCACCAAGCATTAACAAAAATCAGATGAACTCAAACACCATAACTAAACTCAGATTCATAACCTAAAACTCACGAACCATTGATTAAAATGCTCAAACTTAAAATAAACGGTGAAACTGCAATTTTACTTCTACTGACTAACATGCAAGGCGGTGATTATAATGCAACACGAAGACTCAAGCACGAAGATTAGACTAAAACATAACTACAACTTCAGATCGACAACTCCAGATAAGAAAACACTTAGAAATTAAAAGCAACAACTAGATCTAACTTTCCTAAGCAGAATGAGGCAAACTCGAACCAAAGCGACATACGAAATAGAAACTTCATAATTTAACGTTGGAACTTCACAAAGTACTTCAAAAGGCAACAACGATGAGTGTTTGCAACAAAACCAACGACGAAAACAAGTAAAGATTAAACTAGAAAGCAAAATAACGATTGTTTGGCCACTCCGGGCGATGATACTGCTATACTACTACGGTAACTGGCTGGAACGGTGGATCGATGACTTCTCCGGTAGACTCTTGGACGTCAAGTGACCATAGCTGTGGCGAGGAACGAGAGGTTGGACAATGCTGAAGGACTGATCTTCTAGAGAGAATTCTACTAAGTGTGTTTTTTGAACCGAGAACTAAAGGCCGAACTCCTTCTCTCTCTCCAAGTGGCTTCTTTTATAGGGAGGTTTGCCCTTGCTTTTAGGGTAGACTTCCTTCAAGTTTTGACTTTTATGCCCTTGTTAATGATCATCCCAGCTATCCTTCTTCTCCATCTCGAGCCTTTTCTCTGGCATGCATCCTGGTCAGTATTGCACCCTTCTAGCGCCCTTTTCACTTGCGTCACCCGAATCGTCTCCTACTGACTTGGATCCTTTAATCCTGCACACTTGAGCAACTGTTTTGCAGATAATACATGCATTTCACGACATACTGACCAGTAACCAAGGCTTAGAATACGACTTATCAACTGGATTTTCAGAGATGCTGATCGCAGCTTTATTATCGCAGAACAGTCTACACGGTTTTGGTACGTACTGATCAAGCTCTGTCATGAGCCTCCTTAGCCACAATATCCCAGTGAGACCACTTTTGATTCCACGGAATTATGCTTCTGCACTTGAAAGTGCAACTACCTTCTGCTTCTTGCTCCTCCATGTGACAAGATTTCCTCCTACCAATGTAAAGTACCCTGCCGTGGATTTTCGGTCATTTGGGTTCCCTGCCCAATCTGCATCAGTAAACCCATTAATATCCAAGTGCCCATGTTTTTCGAACAGTACCCCATGCTCCGCAGTACCCTTCAAATATCGGACAATTCGTAGAACAGCTTCCCAATGATCTTCTTGTGGTGGGTGCATGAACTGACTTACTACTCCCACAGCATATGCTATGTCGGGTCTAGTATGAGAAAGATAAATAAGCTTACCTACCAGCCTCTGATATCTCCCCCTTTCCGTGAGCTTCGCTCCTTCAACTATCTGCAATCCGTGATTCTGTATCATTGGGGTGTCCATCGGCTTGCAGTCTACCATGCCCACTTCTGCTAAAAGATCAAGAATATACTTCCTTTGATTGATGAAGATTCCTCTTTCTGGTCTAAGAACTTCAATTCCTAAAAAATATTTGAGAAGACCCAGATCCTTCATCTCAAATTCTTTGAACAAGTTCTTCCTCAATTCGGCAATCTCTTCTTCATCATCCCATGTGATGATCATGTCGTCAACATAGACGATAAGACACGTGATTTTCCCATTCTTCTTTTTGATGAACAATGTGTGATCTGAGTTGCTCTGCTTGTAGTCATATTTTTTCATCACTTCAATGAATCGACTGAACCAGGCCCTTGGAGACTGCTTAAGCCCATACAATGTCTTCTGGAGTTTGCACACCTCTCCTGGCTGAAACTCATCTGTGAATCCCGGGGGAGGTATCATAAAAATTGGTTTGGGCAGTTCTCCATGCAAAAAGGCATTCGTCACGTCGAACTGGTGAAGTGGTCAATCCTTGTTGGCTGCAATTGAGAACAGTACCCTGACTGTGTTGATCTTTGCCACAGGCGAGAAGGTCTCAGCATAGTCGACTCCGTATGTCTGAGTGTACCCCTTTGCTACAAGTCGTGCCTTATATCTCTCGATTGAACCATCTGGTCTTCGCTTGATAGTAAACACCCATCTACACCCCACGGCTTTGACCCCTTCTGGTAGTTTTCCCTTTATCCATGTGTTGTTTTTCATCAATGCTCTCATCTCTGTAAACATGGCCTCTCTCCAGTGTTTGTGCTTCATCGCTTCCTCGGCAGTCTGCGGAATTTCTTCTTCCTCATAGAGTGCCGCTTCAAAAGCACGTGCCATCTTGCTCAAATTTCCTTGCACAAAATTTGCAACCCCATATCTGCTCTTTGCACCAATCTTCTCAGGAGAATATCATTTTGGAGGAATGCCCCGAGTACTCCGATATGGAAGAGCATACTTCCCAGTGTCACCATCAATTGTGTTATCCTCTTTCTCCTCTTCTGCAGTGTTAGCATTAACTACAGTATTCTCTTTAGAAATTGGTACAGGGGATACCTGGGATATCGGTTGAGGTTGATCTTGAGGTGGTTGAGGAGACTCTGGTGGAGGGGCGTGCTCGGCGGCAGTGACCGCTATGGTCTCTGTTGGTTCCTCAATTAAAGGGCTTGGAGGTGGCACAAACCAACTTAGACAGTCCCCATGATTAGTTTCAGGATTTTGCTCCCCCTGACTGTTAAGGTGGTGAGGGTAGAAGAACTCGGTTTCCAAGAAGTTGCAGTTTATAGTGGTGATGATTTTCTTAGTAATCGGGTCAAAGCATTGATAACCCTTTTGGTTCATCCCGTATCCCACAAAAACACATTTAGTAGCACAAGGAGAAAATTTAGTTCTTTCATGTTTGGGAATATGGACATAGACTGTACACCCAAACACTTTAGGTGACATACTAAGGGATTCGGGTATTTTGGCTTGTTGGGTGAGGATATCAAGGGGAGTTTTTTTGTTGAGGATTTTGGTGGGCAATCGGTTGATGAGGTAGATGGAGGTTGCCATGGCTTCTGGCCAAAGAAAGGTTGGGACTTTGGATTCAATCATAATGGCACGAGTTACTTCTAGGATTGTTCTATTTTTTCTCTCAGCTACCCCATTTTGTTCGGGTGTGTAGGCACAAGAAGTTTGGTGAACAAGGCCCTTTTTTCTAAAAAATTCAGACATGTCACTATTGACAAATTCCCTCCCATTATCAGACCGAATGATTTTTATGGTAGTTTGAAATTGTGTTTGGATCATATGGAAAAAGAGGACAAATTTTTCAACCACTTCAGATTTGTGTTTCAAGAAATACACCCATGTCATCCTAGTGCAATCATCAATGAAAGTAACAAAATATCTAAATCCCTTTCCCCCAATAACAGGTGCAGGGCCCCACACATCAACATGCACAAGTTCAAACATAAAGTTCATACGGGTATTTGAAGGTTTGAAAGATTGTCTGTGGCTCTTGGCCAAAACACATGTCTCACAAGAAAAATCTCTAGGAATTTTAAAATTTGGAAACAAAAGTTGAAAATAACCATAGGAAGGATGTCCTAGTCTTCTGTGCCACAGCCAAGCCTCCTCTCTTGTGGATCCGTGAGCTAGCATTGCACTGCCATGTTGAGCTACCCCATCCACGTAGTAGAGTCCTTGGTTCTCAGTGCCACGCCCAACGATCTTCCTCGTCCGAATATCCTGTAACATACAATAATTTGGATGCATCAGAAGAGTGCAATTTAGTTCTCTTGTGACAAGCTTGGCACATATAAACAGTTCGACAAACGAAGATTTGGAGAAATTTCTATGGTTCCGGCCCCTGCTACTTTAATTAATTCTCCGTTTGCAGTTCTAATATAAGTCTTAGTGATCTCACTAAAGTCACTAAAGTTTGTTCTCTCTGGGGTCATGGTATCTGTAGCCCCACAATCAAAAATCCATCCCCTTTTATCAATTTTATCACTATTTTGCACGTTGAATGCGGCGGAAATATTCGTCAGAGGTGCAAAACGGTTTTGGGTGTCAATATGGTCAACATTTGGGGTTATTTTGCAATTTCTAACAAATCTGGGCAGCTTATTATAATAGGAGAAATCAGGGGGTTTACTTTTAAGGGAATGGGATATGTTTTGGTATTTAACATAAACTGGGGATTGACTATGCAATTTAATTGATTTGTTAGGGTTTGATCGAGAATCAAACCCTTTACCTCCTGTCATTGCGCCGCCTCCCCAGTTCTGACCCTCCGTGGCCGCTCCCGTTCGTTCCACAAAATTTCCGATCCGGATGCCACTTCCGCCGCCGCCGCCACCACCTCCGCCGGTTTCCGGTTGGGAAGGGTTATTGGACTGATTCCCTCCTCCAATCGCCCCTTCTCTGTTCTGATTTTGGGGCAATCTGTCGTTGGTTGTTTTCCGCGATTCCGACGGCGGCGAACTTCCCTTGGGCTCGTGCCTTCTGTTTTTCGTCCCACCATTCCGGGTATCCCACCGGAGAAAGCAAGTCTCTTTCGTATGCTTGTTCTTCCCGTAGTGGGAGCACCACAGCTTGCTTTTGTCCGGCTTCCCTCCGGCGGTTTGGTATGTGGCTCCGGCGGGTGGCGGTCGTTGCTGGCTTCCACGATTATTCGGTCGATCCCTTGTGCCCCGAATCCGTAGCCTATTTCCCCCAATGATGCATCAGCGCTTCCCACGCCAGTGGAGTCTCCGGTGGGTGGAGCGGATGCCGGTGGCATGATTTTCTGTCGAGCCGCCTCCTTCTTCACCCATCCGTAGGCTTCTTCGACTGAGGCGTACGACTGGTCTTTGAGGATCTCCCGACGGATGTGGTCATACTCCTGATTCAAGCCCGTGAGAAATTTGATAAGTCGTTTCTCACTTGCGTGCTGCTGATACTGCCCGATCCCCTTGTCACGTGACAGCACGTGACTGGTTGCTTCTGAGTTCGATCAATATTCACCCACAATCCGTGGATTCGCCGGTAATATGTCTCAAGATCAAGATTTTCCTGTCTCATATATATTATTTTGTCCTCCAGGTCATAAATCAAATATGGATCTGCCTTGCCTTCAAAGGTAATTGCGACGTTATCCCACAACGCCTTGGAAGTTTGGTGGTGAGCGAAATCAGCAATAATATCATTTTCGATGTTATCGATGATCCAAGAAAAGACTACCAGATCGGTTTCTTCCCACTCCCGATATCCTTTGCTGCCCGGTTCCGGCGGTTCGTCTTGGATATGTGAATATCCTCTCCTGCTTCCTATCGCGACTTTCATCAAGCGCGACCACAACGGGTAGTTCTTCCCGTTTAATTTGAACGCCACGGTAACGTTCTTGTTTGTCCTCAATTTTGAGGATTCGGTTGCTGGTTTCTCCTCGTCTGTGTCTGACATTTTGGATGTGAGAGTTGGGTTATGTTTTTTTTTGGTTTTAGGTAAATGCCGAGAATTGGGTATTACACGGCTATGATGAGATTTCTCTGAGCCAGAATTCTTCCTGCTCTGATACCATGAAGAAATAGTTAGGGATCGGAAAGATGTATTTTATTGCTTAATTCAATATGTGCTAGGGTTACAACCTTTATAGGTAGGAGAAGATTTACATATGGTAAACGAGATTATTGGAGATCCTATCTAGTTATGGTATACAATCAAATTAAAATCAATCACCATAATTACGTGATTTCTTTCCAACACCAGCATATTGAACCTGAGCAAATAATTGATATGCATAGTATTATCCATGCACAGTGTTGAAATCATAAACGTTTTTGGTTTAGAATAAAATGATATATTCACAACTTAAACAATCGATAGATTAACTAAAGCAAATTAGTTCAAAGGTATTTCTCTTAACTCTCTCTTGTTAATGCATTTTCCTAAACAAATCATGAGTTCTAATTTTAAATTAAAACTAACGCCAAATATAGACCTTCAGATCATAAAATAGATAGTGAAGATCTCGAATTTTAGTAGGGCTGCAAATTTAGTCCTTGAGTTTTGGATATATCCGATCCCGACCCGAACACAAAATTTGGGTATTCAAATCCGAAATTATGTGTTTGGGTAATTGATGTAAAAAAAATGGATTTCAGGTACCCGAATAGTACTTGATTATGGAAATGTGCACTTGTGTTGTTACATTACTCCTTCCATCACACTAAAGTATGCACTTTTGATTGGGTACGAGTTTCAATTCACAATTGGTAAAAAAAAAGGAAAGATAGTGAGAAAAAGTAATTAAAATATTATTAGGAATGAGTCACACCTCTTTAGAGATAAAAGACTTTCTCAAAATAGAAAGTGCATACTCTTGTGGAACGAACTAAAAAGAAAATAGTGCATACTCTTATGGGATGGAGAGAGTAATTTTTTTTTCGTAGGCCTGTAGCGTAATTTTATTTATCACTCTTAGTTTTAACAATGTTTCCATGCCTCACTCTTTCAACTTTAAGTTTATTTAGCCCACCTCGAGTCGTTGTCGCTACACCCCAAAAATGTCTTGATTTTGATATTAACTACTCCATCCGTCTGCCATTAGGAGTCTCATTTCTTAGCGTCACGAGTTTTAAGAAATGTTAAAAAAAATTGATGGAAAAAAGTTAGTGGAATAGAGATCTCATTTGTATATATTAGTAAATGAAATATGAGTGAAATGAGTTAGTAGAAAGTGAGACCATATTACCATTTATGGTAAAAGTGAACGGGAACTCCTATTCGTGGACGGACTAAAATGGCAAAATGGGACTCCTATTTACGGACGGAGGGAGTAGTGTCTAATGTTTATCAGTATAGTAGCGTCTAATGCTTATTACTACTCCTAGTATATATGTAAAATTGTAGTATCATTATAATAACTGAAGTTTGAACTTTGAATAATAGTCAATAGGTTACACTCCCTATGTTAATTTTCATAACTCATGTACTCGTCAGAATATAATTTACATAAATAAATAAATCTGAAGCATAATAATTTCGGATTTGCGGGTATAATGCTCTTAATTGCATTGCGGGTATAAAGTAAAATAAATTTGAAACATAAATCTAAAAACCCGTATCGAAACTAAAGTGGACAATATCTCATTCTATTTTCCTTTATTATTTATGGGTCCCACCATCCACTACACAATTTCAACTACGTTTTCTTCTTTTTCTTATTTTATCAATTACACATTAAAACTCGTGCAAATCCTAAATGGCTTATTTCTATGGGACGAAGGGAGTAGATTGCAATAACAATCCGAATTGCAGGCTTAACCTCCTAAATATTGGATGAGGATATTAGTCCATGATATGAATTCGATCAAAATATCAAGCCGATATATTTTTTATACTATATGTTATGTTAGTATGAATTTGATCAAAATACCAAGCTCATATATGTTTCTATATGTTGTTATGTTGGTATGAATTCGCTCAAAATACCAAGCTGATATATTTTATATACTCCATGTTACATGTTTGCATTAATTTGGTCAATATACTAAACTTATCACTGTATATTCGGCCAAAATTTCCAATATTTTTGAGCTAAATATTAAAGAAATCTAAGTCTGTAAAGTGTAAACCCAACTTGGATTGCAGTAAGACATTATTTAGCCCAATACGAAATGAATACTGGACCTATAAAAAGTCGCCCAATAAAGAAGGAGAAGAACCAAATTTCAATTTCTTCGCGGCGTCAGTCGCAAGGTGTCCAATAGATCTGCAATTCCAGCCTCCCAGGTATGCTGTTGATTGCTTCTTTGATTTACTCAACAGTTCATCATGTTTTTTTATCTGGTAAGAGGTCTTGGATTTATTAATTTTGTGAATCTTGCGTAAAATTAGCTGGTTTAGATGACAAGAAGGAGTGATTTGCTGCTTTTGGAGGAAGTCATGTGTTGATGGCATTGGTTATGTGATGACCTAATTTACTTTGATAATTTTGGAAAATCTAATTATTAAAGAGAATTCTGAAGCATGTGGACTTGATAGAAGAGTTGTCCACGCTGTAGGATTTTATTGTTCTAGTATCTGCAATAGATGTAGTAGCTTCATACTGTGGCAGTTCACGCTTTCAATTTGATGAGGAAATTTGTTGTTAACCAGTTTTATTTGGAGAGGGAAGATTACACTATTTGAACCTTTATTTAAACTAATGTTTGAACATCATTGATTAAGAATAGTCTGTGACTCTGTATTTTGTAATCTTTTCCGGCACGTGTGATGAGTATGGAAAGTATGTTCCTTTTTACCCTAAACCCTAGATATGGTACTGTCTCTGTCTGGCATAATTGGTTCAAAATGAATACTACTATTATCTATGTATCTCACAATGTTGAGTTCATAATTTAGTCAGTAATAACTTAATACGGAATTAATTCACTGTTAAAAGATAGTCTTAGTTTTGGTAGCAAGTAGTTTTATTGTATGAATCACACTATTTTCTTGAAAGAAGTGCCCGTGCATTGCTATAGTGCTCATGGAATAAAGCTTACACAAACAAGTCTTGCAGATGGCTTTGGTTGTTATTTGTGGTCAGCCTTGTAGTGGGAAGTCAACAGCCGCAGCCTGCTTGGCTGAAGCCCTTCAAGAAACAGAACCGAAGCCATCAGTTCGGATCGTTGATGAACCTTCGTTTCACCTCATACGGAACGAGGGCTATGCTAACATGCCATCAGAAAAGAATTTAAGAGGAGTTTTGAGATCTGAAGTTGATAAATCTCTGACCAGAGACAATATTATTATAGTGGTTCTTTGAACAGCATAAAGGGTACAGATACGAGCTATGGTGTCTGGCTCGTGCAGTTGGTACAAGATACTGTGTCATGCACTGTGATGCTGAAGAGACATACTGTCGAAAATGGAATGAAGAACGGTGGGATAAATCAGAGGAGAAATATGATGATAAAATATTTGAAGATCTGGTTAGAAGGTTTGAGAGGCCAGATAGCAGAAGCCGTTGGGATTCACCGTTGTTTGAGCTATGGCCCTCCCGAGATGGGATTGAAAAATCGTTGGCTGCCATAGTGGATGCTGTAAGATACCTGACAAAAAGAGTAGACTCAAAAACCAAGGATGTTAAAGTGTTGCAGCCCACTATTGCAACACAGGGTGCACGTCTAACAGAGGCGAATTCTCTCTACGAGTTGGATAGAGCAACACTTGAGGTAATGAACATGATCGTGGAAGCACAGTCCCATGCAGCCGGAGGGCCCCTCAATGGCGTGACTCTTGGGCTGGGCTTACCTAGTGTTGATATTTCAAGACATGTTGGCCTCCCCGAGCTGCGTAGGCTCAGGCAAACTTTCATAAATTAACAGGGCAATCGAGCTTGAGTGGTCCGCCACCACCCTAAGATGCTGATAGTGCAAAGAGAATGTTTGTGGATTACTTGAACAGGGAATCGGGAAACAGTTAGAGCCAGAGGCAAATTGCAGAGCGCTGAAAATCTTCTCAACGTTCTGCTAATGCACGGCAGTGTCCATGCCGGAGAGATTTTGTATTCACCCTGGAAGCAATGCTGGAGACAAGATGTTGGAGCAACTGGGCCGTGATTTTGGGATAAGGTGATTTAGCACTGCACCGTTAAAATAAGCTTATTTTTCGAAGATATTGTGCTGTTTGTTTCGTGTTGTATGGTTTGTGATCAAAGCATATACATATATATAACTTACTTTTCTTATCCATCTTTTGTTAGATAATTGCTATTTGCTTTCAATCTATCTTTTGTTAAACCATTGTTATTTGCTTTCAGTGTCAATTGTTTTCTGCTGGAAATAGACACATTTCCCCCCTTCAGACTCTTAAGTAAGTATGGAGTGGACGGGAGATTAAGGTCCCATCATTTAAAAAAGTTTGTTAGATTAATTATTAGAGTAGTATACCTTAATTATCAACTTTATTATTAACTTTTAATTTTAATAGTATGTTCTATTCTAATTGTGTCAGCTTAGAAGATATTTATTCTTTTTCCTCTTGTAAGCAGCACTTTCTACGCCATTCAAGACCTGCCCCGATGCCATGATCTCCACGGCATCGTGCACCTCCCCGTCGTGGTTCCCCATATACGACAGTGTTAGCTTCTCCCTGTTGGCTACCAGTCTCACATAACCAAACTCACCACCACGGTACAGTGACCTAGCGGGCTGGGGGAAGATGGGATCTTTGAGTCGGTCGGGCAATGGATGCCAAATCGGCTGCCAATCCATCCCGGCCATCCCAATCACCAAGTGCACCGGGTACGCCTCCCATTTCTCCCCCTCGATGCTCAAGCTTCCACAAGTAAAGTTTTTTAGAGGGCAAAATCTCTCATATCTATGTACGTGAGCCCATAGTGCTAGTGTCACATTGTTCTTCACAAGAAGAGGCTCCAAGTGCTCTCGGAGCCTCTCCCTAAATGGGTAGTCTCTTGTCTCGTAGCTTGTAGTGTACATCGGCCTGTGCCCTTGGACAACAACGTAAGGTGTCTTGGTTCTGTTCACTGATTCAAGATCATTCTTCAAGAACTCATACTGTTTACTCCCAGCTAGGAAATTAGTCTCTGTAGAAAAATAAACAAAATGGACTACTCCCATGTCGAATGAGTAGTAAAGATTCCTCGTAGCAGGGGCTCTTGATCCGGTTGGCTCTGAGGAATTCCCCGGCATGTGAAGCCTAAGACTGTAAGGCACCCCACACTCTCCACCCCCGTCTTTTTCATAGACTGTACTGGACCAGTCGGGCTTCCAAGGCTGCAACAGCCAATCGTATTCATGATTGCCAATGCACACCAAGTATGGAACTTTGGAAGCCAAAGGTTCTATCTGGTAGAAGAAGTTATCCCACAGCCAAGAATAGCCTCTCGCGTAGCTTATATCTCCAATGTGCGATATCAACGAAGGTTTGTCGCCAATAGCTTCAAGATCTCGACTTATCCACTTAATTGTGGAGATGCTTTCTTCCTGTGTGCGCTTGTGCGTTGAGTAGGGTGTAGCAGTCCCCATGTCTCTGTACAAGAAAGCTATCGTCTCACTCGAATCCTTAACTGGAGATACGAAGTTGTAAATTGTGCTCCAGCCCCCGGAATCACTACCCACCTGCCATAGTTTATACAAATTTAAGCACACTATTAGACTAGAATTTTCTTAATCAAAGCACTGTACGATCTCTAGTTTCTATATTCAGGAATCCTCTTGATGTAGTAATAAGCATCATAGTTCAAGAAAAAAGTGAGAATTTTTACCTGATAATAATACTTCTTCCCATCCTTCAAACCAAGCATGACACCATCATGAATAAACCCAGGATCCCTCCACCCAACGCTATCATTGGCAGGCGAATCACACATATCCTCTCTCTCATACCGGGCCACCTCCGTACCCACAACCCGGTCCAATCCATCCCAGGCCAACCTGTATTTCACAAAGCTCTCCTTCCCATCATGGGTCACGAACATGACCCGCATCTCCCCATCGCCGTCCGTCAGCGCCAGGTGGACCTGCTCGGGGCCCCGACCCGGCTCAAACGTCACCGGGTCGGACTGCGCGAGGAGGTGCTTGGTCCTCGGGAGCGGGTTGTGGTCGTGGTCCATCTTGTCCGGGTTGATCTTGGATTCAGTCCAGTGGAAGATCCGGAACTGGTAATCAGATCGCATGTTGACGAGTGGGATCGTGATGGAGCCCGACCCAGACTGCCAACTGGGCGACAAGGAGAGGAAATGTAGCCGATGAAGTGGCGATGGGCGGAGTTCATCGGGGTGTAGATTCCGAGCCAGTCGAGATGCGAGGGTGAATCGAGGCCGCTCCATTTGATCGTCACTGGGTTGCCCGATTTGGAAACGGATCTTGGGGCGACCGAGATCGAGACTTTGGATGAGGATGGGGCGGCGAGGAGAGAGAGGATCGAGAGAAGCGCGAGTGTGTGTAATGTGGTCATCAGTTCTGTAATTTTGTTTTGATCAAAGTTGCTTAGTTCTTCAAGAATCTGAAGTCAGCTCTGAGTTTTTACTATAAAGACTTCATATATAATGTATTTTTATGCATATAAGCATCCAATAAAGAAGCGACAGTTAGACAAACTAACCAATGAATGTAGACTTCAGTTTGAGTAATGAGAATGATTTCACCTAAATTGTTGTCATAATTCAAAATTTATGGTGATATGATCGAAAATGTTAATATATCAATCGAATGAATTTTGTTATCAACCGACAAAAAATTACCCACAAATTTAATGTTCCTATCCATACCTATAACTAAACAATTTCATAAATTTGAGCCGTAATTAAAACTAATCAAATAAAACATAAAGCTAAACTGAAAAACAGTAAAATAAAAATATTATTATTTCTTGACAAATTTTAACACAAAAAATAATTTCATCGAAAATTTTACAAAAATATGTGGGTCTGCAAATAGATTTATATTTTTCGGATCAGGTTGGTACCCAGCACGAATCAGACCCGACCTGATTATTTTCTAAACAATAGTAACTTTTGATCATTAACACAATTATTTTTGTAAAGAACAGCAACTATTTTCTTTCGTAACAACAATGACATGCATTTATAACAACAAATTACGCAAATATCTTTCTGTTTCGTGACAATAAATCAATTTGAAATCGAAATGTTTGAAATCTTACTACGTGTTATTATTATAAATTACAAGAAAAAAGAGAGCATGAAACTTTAATTACCCTCTTTTTCAACGTTTTGCCTCAAGCCAATTCTAAGATGAAAATCGCTTTTATTTTATTTATGATGATGATTGTCTCAATTCAGTATGAACGAATTTATCAAAATTAAGCAATTACGAGAGATCATGAAGGCAAATTCATCGCTTCCGTTGCCAACTCGTTGATCGAGTTACCAGCAAAAGGGGAGAATTTGCTTTTACAATCACTTAGAAATTACACCAGCATTGATGCATTCAACTTCTGCAGATCCACAATCATCAATAAAAAAATGTCTAACATTTTTCTTTAGTTTTATCCCGAATTTAGAATTGAGATTGTCATCATCATAAATAAATACAAAAAAGATTTCATTTTATATTTTCTTCTTCTATAAACATTGAATATATAAATTAAATCATTTAAGTTTGTGTGTTGGATTTCTAATATGTATAGTTTAAAACAAATAAAAACTTTAAAAGTGTATTGGTATAATTATTAATTTCTTTAATAAATGTATCGGTATAATTAATTTCTTTACCTGCAATCACAATAAAATATACATTGTACGTAGGGTCTTGTTAGGTTGAGATTATTTAGCTAAATTGATAAATGAGATTCAATATGGGCCACTCATCCAGAATATTTGTGAAATGTCAACAGCATGTATGTTTATGTCAACAGAGGGGCATAATTGTAATTTTATTAATTTTTTAAATTTTTTTAATTTTTTTTTAAAATTTCTTTTTTCGTTTTTTTTTTTTATTATTATTTTTTTCAACTATATGTATAATTCATGTCAACTACACATCAAATGTCAACAACTTTATTCAATAAATACTATTTGACATGAATTGTACTTGTAGTTGACATTATATTGTGTAGTTAACATGAATTGTATATGTAGTTGACATGGATTGTACACATAGTTGACATTATATGTGCATAGTTGACATGAATTGTGTGTGTGGTTGACATGGATTGTACACATAGTTGACATTATATGTGTGTAGTTGACATGAATTGTATATGTAGTTGAAAAATAAAAATTTTTAAAAAAAAAAAAAAAACAAAAAATTAATTAAAAAAATTTTAAAAAAAAATTAAAAAAATTAAAAAAAAATTAAAAAAAATTAAAAAATAATTTAAATTTTTTTAAAAAAAATTAATAAAAAATTAAAATAAAAAATAAAAAAAAATATTTATTGAATAAAATTTACTATGATATTACCATTCTGCTCTTTCATAATTAATTAATCTAAAGATATTTTTTCCATGTGGAAAAATCTGAACCACTCATTTAATAAAAATGAGTGGCTGATATTGCATCTCATTTCTCAATTAGCATAAAAAATCTTAATTGATCACAATCCCTGTTCGTAGTATTTATTTTTTTAAATGAGACAGGAGTATCATTTTTCCTAATGTAATAACCTGTTTTCTTAAAATATGTGAGTGGTGCAACTTCCATATTCTTAGTACTATCATTTTTGCTATATTAAGCCCTAAGGGTTGGATTTATAGAGTATTAGTATTATTTTTCTTTTATCCTCTAATTTCTTTAATTTGTGCTTGCTCAATCATCTTGTGTATTTAAACTCGTAAAGACAAAATTCAAAATGAAATCGGCCATTTAATCATTTGAATAGAATTGTCCATGATGACAGAAGAGAGATAGAAACACGTGTAGATATTAAAACTCTTAAATCTTGTCTCACGTAGACTCTTAAATCATAGTTCATCTATATAAGTATGGATGGTGACCCATTTCTATTGGTAGAAACAAAGAAGAGGGAAATTTGTGCTCCTCGAGTTTCCCGCATATCACAGTCTTGGTATTTGTCGCGATCGAAGGTCCAAATATTGTCCGATTGTATTGAAATTTTAACCGGAGGTAGAACACTACTCAACACAACTTCAATATAGACGATTATTTCACCTCCGGCCACATTTTAGAATGAAGCTTGGCATCTTTTAGCTCTGGATAAACTTTCAACATGATCAGATAACATTTAGACTTCCGTTAATAGCGAAAACTAAGACTATGTTGTGCAAGAAATTTGAACACAATTTCCCCTCTTCTGTCGTTTTTCTTAGGGCTGGGGAAAAATACCGAAAAAATGATATATCGCTCGTATCGTATTGAAAAATATCAAAAAATTATCGAATTTTCG
>NC_062966.1:19629027-19907814 GCF_023119035.1 Salvia hispanica
ATATATATATATATATATATATGAAACCCTAATAAGAACACTATTTATTTTATTGTGTTGAAGTTTTATTAATTTTGGTGTTATTTTTCAGTTTTGAAATTATATTTTTCGATATACAGGTATTCGATACGATAACGATATTTCGATATATCGTATCGATCTTACGATATATCGAAATATCGATACGATAACAATATGAATATTATCCATATCGAAAGTTTCGATATATCGAAACTTTCGATACGATAACGATATGATATATCGTATCGACCCACCCCTAGTTTTTCTCTCTCTCTTTTCTTAATATCGACGGTTCCCACAGTAAATACGACAAATTTCACTTGGATTTTTATAAAAAAATTGGGAGCTCTGACACGACAAAAAGCAAGTAACACAAATAATTAATTTTATTAATATAATCAATCAAAGTGTTGCATATTTCTTTTCAAAACAATCACTTAGTTCACATGAACATCATGATTTCTTCTCGCGTCACCCGACCTGTTTCTTTGCCCTCTTCGAACCAACAAGAACAAAAATAATTGTACTATTTGAGTACCTAAGTCCAAAAATGGACATCAATAGTCGTCCTACGATTTATGGTTTAGTGTAGTATAGGATGGCCCAGCCCATTCCACCATTATAGGGATCTGATTTACTCGGTTCTTCTTTAGAGCATCTCCGGTGGTGTCCTTCCCACTAGGACTTCCACTAGGACTTCATGCCACGTCATCAGAACTTCCCATTTCACTAGGACTTCCCATTGCACTAGGACTTCCCACTAGGACTTCCTACAATAAAATTAAATTCACAATTATTCAATTTACGGAATTAAAATTTTGACACGAATACGAACGGGGAAAAGCGAATATTTCATTAAAAAAAACATATATTCTTCGGAAAAAAAAATTACATAGTCAATAAAAAAAATTAACCACTTCAACGTCCACCCCTCCGCGTCCAAACCTCTTCGATAATATCCTCCTGAAGTCGAATATGGGCATCTCTTTGCCGCATGTCGGCAAATGCGCGCAACCGCTCAACCTCTCCATGAGGTACCCCCATGTTCACATTCGCGCTGGCCACGCCGTGGCTTGGACCGACACCCGTATCATCTTCGTTGGTCCACTGAGTCAGTCCGTCACCTTCACTTTCGACAAACATGTTGTGCAAAATGATACATGCGTACATGATGTCGCCGATGTTCGGAATATACCACATCCGTGAAGGACCCTTCACCATCGCCTATCGACTCTGGAGCACACCAAATGCTCGCTCAACATCCTTGCGCGCTGCCTCCTGACGGCTCGCATAGAAGGACTTCTTTGCTCCGACCGCATGTTTGATCGTCTTCACAAAGACGGGCCAGTTTGGGTATATCCCATCCGCCAAATAGTATCCCATATTGTGCTTGTTGCCGTTGGCGATGAAACTGATGGCGGGAGCAACGCCATTGCACTGATCGTTGAACAGGGGCGACGACTGGAGGACGTTGAGGTCGTTGTTCGACCTGGCGACTCCAAAATAAGCATGCCATATCCACAACCGGTAGTCAGCTACGGCTTCAAGGATCATCGTGGGATGATTGGCTTTGAAGCCGGAAGTGTGGATCCCTTTCCAGGTGGCGGGGCAGTTCTTCCACTCCCAATGCATACAATCTATGCTGCCCAACATCCCAGGGAACCCGTGCACCGACCCGTGCATATTTATCAGCTGCTGGCAGTCTACGCTGCTCGGACTCCGAAGATAGCGATCCCTGAATATCGCTTTAACGCCCGCTCAAAAATTCTGCAGACACTCGATGGCTGACGACTCGCTAATGTGTAGGTACTCGTCGAACATGTCGGCCGGGCCTCCGTACGCCAGCTGCCTGATTGCGACAGTGCACTTCTGTAAGGGCGTGTGTCCGGGTTTGCCAGCCGCATCCTCCCTGATCCTGAAAAACTCGTATCTTCTCTCTAAAGCACCATCGATATGCATAAATAGCGGACGATGCATCCTAAAATATCGCCGGAATAAGGCATCCCCAAAACACGGCTGCGAAGCGAAGTAGTCCTCATACAACCGCATATGTGCAGCAATGTGGTCCCTGGTACATGACGTCGGCGATGGATCGGCCGAGGTACCGCCGCCTGCTGCCGCTGCTGCTGCCTCTGTCGTAGCAATCGATCAATCGCCCCGTCCATAGCAACATCTAATTCATCCTCACTATCACTATCACTAGCGCCTCCGCCACTACCACCCGCACGACTACTAGCCATTCTAGAAATACTTGAAAATAGAGTTTAGAGAGAGAAACTTGTCAACACAAATGGTGTGAATGAAATGAAGTTCAACAAGCCCTATTTATAGAGTTTTTTTTAGAAAAAAAAAAAAAACAAATTTAATCGGACGTCCGACCCACGCCACAACGGCAGACATCCGGTCGGACGTCGGGCTGACGGGCGAGCCCATCCGACGGGCAAATGGGACGGGCGTGTCCTACCATTTCGCCCACAACGGCGGACGTCTGGTCGGACTTCTGCGACATCCTACCGCGACGTCCGCCATAGGAGATACTCGGAGTACTATAAAATACTAATAGATGCTCAATCTCACAACATAGACAAAATATAAGAAACCAAAGAATTATAGATTTATAACTCAAGATCCACACAATATTACAAGCAATCTTTATATATCTAGAACTATATCACCATTAGAACAATAAGCTGCATGAGGAACACATGTTACAGAAGACATGTTATAACCGCCATTGAAAATTTGTGAAGAGTTAATCATACATAATCTCTTAGCCAGCCCATCAAAAGCCAGCCCATCAAATAAGTGGAAGATTCATTAAATTGTGAAACGTTAAGTTTATGCTTCTACCTATTATCTGAATATACCAAGAAAGATGTACGGTCCAATGATGCTACCATGAAATATTTACTCATGGGTGGGGCAAGCTCTTTTATTCTGGTTCATGGTTTCTCTTGGCTATATGGTTTATCCGGGGGAGAGATCGAGCCGGATCCCCGCCTACACAAGCAAATTGTTGATAAAACTCCAAAATGACATTTTCTTTTGATCCAATTTTTTTTCTCTCCTTATCATTCAGAAAAGACAAAAAAAATTCAGGATAATAAACATTGTCTAAAATTTCTCTTAGATTTGAACACATAGTTGATAATAGAACTAGAATAGATATTTATTGTTTCCTACTCACGCGAGCCCTTTGCTCCATAGCCCTGGGGCTAGCCAATTAAGAATTCTTAGATGTATTAGCACTGCATCTTTGACGCAGTCATCGATTCTCCCAAGAGTTCAGAGTGTCGCACACACATAAACAACGCACGATACATCTTTTTATGGAACACATACCCATTTTAAAATATTGTTTCCCTCATCTCATAGAAATAAACCATATTTCTTTTTTCGTTCGTTACATAGAAATAGTTCATATTCATTTATGACAACTTTTTTCTCTTTTATTTTACTTTATCATTTATGGGTCGGATTCTGTTATCCGCTGTATAATTTTAACTACTTTTTCTCATTTTCTATCTTACTTTATTAATTATATACTCCCTCCGTCCCATTGAAGATGGTCCACTTTTCTTTTTAGTTTGTCCCAATCAAGATGACTCATTGCTTAAAATGGAAACCCCTTTATCTCTACTTTATTCCTCTCTCTTACTTTATTCTCTCCACTTAACACACAAAATAAAGTTGCATAAAATCCCGTGCCGTCCAAGAAAGGGGTCATCTTCCCTGGGATGGAGGGAGTATTAAAAATTCATGTTAATCCTAAATAGTCTATTTCTATTGTTCGGAGGAAGTAGAATAGTAGTGCATTCAACGTCAAGCATATGTCAACGCTTAATGTTTACACAACCCAAATCATTTCATTCAGTCAAATAATTAATTAATACTTCTTCCGTACCCGAATAAGAGTTACTAATTTCCATTTTGGTCCGTCCCCAATTAAGAGTAGCACTTTATTTTTACCATAAATGGTAAGTAGGTCTCAGATTCCACTAATTCATTTCACTCATATTTTATTATAAAACCAATATAAAAAAATAGGTCCCACATTCCACTAACTTTTTCAACTAATTTTTTTTTACATTTCTTAAAACTCGTGTCCGGTCAAAGTGTTACTCTTAACGGGGGACTGAGGGAGTAAAACACACTTGCTTATAGTATTATGTTTATTGGTTTATCAATCGTTTCAGTTTTGCACCATTCGTATATGTACTAAAATCTGGGCATAGTGAATTCACTGAATTGTATGATTAGATGGCCATGGTGTCAAATCATTACTAAATCATATTTTTTGTAACGTAAGATTAATTATAAAAAATTAGACAAGAAGACACCTTTTTTTTTTATTATTATTATAATGGAGGAACATAATTGAATTATAATTAAAGACGCCATTCTTAAGAAATATCGAATTTCTTTAAAATATGTATATGTAGCCGGCTGGCCATAAAATGAGGAGTAGTACTAGTATTTTTGTTTAAAAAAATAACAAAAAAATTTAGTACTAATAAATTAATAATCTTATTTATGTTTAAATTAATATAGTACTACTATTTTTTTACTTTAATATATTATGATTAATGATTAATAATAATACATTATTTATTACGATTGATAATGGTTTGCGAACCACCCTGACCTAATATCACGCAGCAGCAATGATTCTACGCCAGCTTACATCAATTAAATAATAAACTAAATAAAGGCATAATAATATTGTCGGTTCGAGTAAGCAGCCAAGGTATAACCTTTAATCATTTTTATATTTAGCTTATTTATAATTCAAAATTTTGAAAATACAATGTAAGGTTTGGAATTATATTTTTCTATGCCACCTTAATTCTGGGCCGTTTACATATTAAATTCGGTCGTCCATTCGCAGCTTTTAGTATTTCAATAATTAAGATAGAAATAAATTTTAGTAGTATTAATCACAGTTGTATTGTACCACTTGCTAGTTGCAAGGCTTATAATCTTTTTGTTTTTTCCACTTTCCAGATAGGAATGAATAACGAAAGAGTCACTTTTTTACTAGCAGAATCTCTCTTTAATTATACAGTAGTAGTATTAGTTAGAACCGAACACTTTTGTTTAATTATTTTAAAAAAAATTCGATCTGAATACATATAGTATATAACACCTTTTTGTGATTTTCTATTTTTGGGATGATATCATGCCTTTAATGTTAATTAAAAAAAATACCTCATGAATCTAGCCTACATTAGGCCTGCAACAAAGGTTTGTTAATTGTTGTATTCGGATTTAGATTATTAACAAATTAATTAGGAATATTGTTATTTTGCCCAACGATACTTTTCTTTCAAGCTAAATAATCCTTAAATAAATAAACTCAAATACGTCTGTTTATAGTCATGCCAAAATTTAGTGCTCATGATACCGTATCTTTGAAGTTTAAAATTATTTTCTTAGAATTGAAACATCATTAATTGTTAGAAATGAAACAGCATTTATTCAAATCTGTAACCTTCACTTTGTATTTTACTAATAAAACGACGTAAAGTTATAAACTTACACAAATATCTTTCTGTTTCGTGACAATTACTCAATTTGAAAATGACAGGATGAATATTGTTTTGACAATTAATTAATTAATTTGAAAAGAACTAAAAAAGGCCATCGAAATATTTGAAATCTTATTACTTTAGTCGAAGGTTCTATAAATAATTAGTTATTATTATTAATGTTATAATTAGTGCTAGTATTATCATAAATTACAAGAAAAATCCTAAGCTGTACTTACCCTCTTTTTGGCCTACTCTAAAATTTTGAAATAAAGGCTAACCCATATGTCTATACTCTATACTATTATCTCAAAAAATTCAATGTTTTTCAATCAATTTTATCCCAACTTGGAAATCACCATTCTAGCTGCATTTTTTCAGTCTAGGTGTTCATTAACACATAAAATTCAAATTTTATACTTCAATAATTTCAAAATATTGAAATAAAGTCAAACTCATATGGCTATTATCTCAAAAGTCTAATGTTTTTTCAATCAATATCGTCCCAGCTTGGAAATTACCATTCTTGTTGCATTTTCCTATCTATCTAGGTGTTCACTAGCACATAAAATTCAAAAAAATTTTATATCAATAAATTCAAATTCATATGTCTAGGTCTAGCTATTATCTCAAAACTTCAATATTTTTTAATCGATTTCGTCCCAACTTGGAAATTACCTTAATTATAACACATAAAATTCAAATTTTATTACTTCAATAATATCAATATATCATGTGTTCTCCAAGTCTCCAACGCACTAAATTTGAAAATATAATTTGTCGTATCTATATCAATAATGGCAGGTGTGAACAGATTTTTTTAAATATATATACAAAAATATATGGCTCGATTAAGTAAAAGATCTATAGGTACCTAAATAGCACAAAACGTACCTAAAATTTGAGCTAGTTGGGATTGAGCCATACAACATAACTATTAACTCATTTAAATATAAATATAAATATAAATATAAAATTAAAATAAGAGTTGGTCTATCAAGAAATAAACATGGATGACTGCCAATTGAAGCTTAATAAGAAAAAAAGTTACTACTACTGTAGCTAGTTTTTTTAGTAGGAATTTAAAGTCTTTTCCCAAAAAGAAATGTATTTAATGTTGATATAGCATTAAATGAATGTAGCACGAGTAGGTAGTGTTATATCTATATGTTGCATTTCTATAATATTTTATTTTATATAAATGAATGTAGTAGCGCAACCAGATCAATTATTTCTCAGTAGAGATAAGGTTAGATCTGAATAGTAAAACTTTATCTAAATCATTATATATGTGGTAGATCTGAATAATAAACTTAACTTTAGATAAAGTACTTTTGACACTTCGAATTAAGCTTAAAAAATAGATTAATTCACAAAATCACCATATTGTGTCACCATCAAAATCTAATCAAATCCTGATTTTGTTGCATAGGATCATTAAAAACCCTAATAGATCCAACAAAACCAGAAATCCTTAGTAAAGCCAAATCCGACATATTCTCCAACTTTCATGTGATTTTTGCAAACGATATGAAAAGCTAAGCTACAACTGTTGAAAATTTTAATAGTAAATAGTATTCCATCTCCCTCCGTCCACCATTAGGAGTCACACTTTGATCGGACGCGAGTTTTAAAAAATTTAAAGAAAAGTTGATTGAAAAAGTGATATAAGACCTATTTTTTATATTGGTTTTATAATAAAATGTGAGTGAATTGAGTTAGTGGAATGTGAGACCTACTTAATATTTAGGGTAAAAATGAAGTGTGACTCTTAATTGGAGACGGACCGAAATGGAAAAGTGTGATCGGGGACGGAGGGAGTAATAAATTAGTAGCTTTAATCAATGGTCAAATCTCGTTAATACTTATAAGAAAATACTAGTAATGTTTTAAAATAAATTAATTGAGTGGATTATCAACTTTATTTTTAAATTTTAATTTACGCAATTTTAATTGTGTCAACTTAGAAGATATTTATTCTCTTTCCTTTTATAGAGACTTTTGGTCAGAGTGATTTAGTTAATTGGATTAAGAAACAATCTCCAAATAGAATCGGAAAAGAGGAAGACGGTTTGTGGAGTGAAAGTGCAAATAAGAATAAAATGGTGGGCTAGAACACAAATATACGAAGAGAATAATTGAAGCTTGATATTGTGTTACCTGAAATTTCGAGCCTAGGCAGATTGGATCTTAGAAATCACAACCATTTGGAATTTCTGTTACACTAAACAACTAATATACATAAACAAATAATATCAAATCCAGCCATTAAATTATTGTTATTAAATTGTTTTTTCCCAATTATAGAGAACCCACGCTCCGAAAAGTTGCTCAGAAGTTTCTCTCTCTAGATGTCAATGGCGAATCCAAACTCTGCTGCTTAACCGCCGTCGACACCTGAGTTTTTTGGTCTGTATCTCCGCACTTTGAACTTCCGGTGAGCAAAACTCAAATTGACACCTCTTTTTTAATTTATTTCTCGTGTTGTTTTGCTGCTTTTGGTTTCGCGGTAATGCTGATTGTATTGTTGTACTGCGTTGTGGATCTGATTTGAGTTTGAGATCTAGGTGGATTTTTGGAATGAATGCTATTAGTGAATTGTTTTTTTGTAATGGCGTGATGCAGGCCTGGCTTGATCTGGAGGCTTTTTTTGTGTAATTGGCGTGGTGATTGATTGAGAACTGAATTTGTTTTGTTTTCATTGAGTTCGGCATTGGTGATTTTGCGTATTTTTGGCGGTTAATTTGGCTTTAGTGAGGCAGTTGGTGAATGTAACGCTTGCAGGCTTGAAAGGGAAAGTTCGCGGGATCTGAATACATACGTCATAACTTAGAATCGTATTGATATTTTGACAATTGATAGCTGAATTATGTGAAACTACAGCTGGTTATGTAGTTTGGTGGATGCTCAATTATTGGTTTGCGCCGATGCTAGCTGAGATAGTTTGGAGTTTTGATCATATAATTCGCGATAAAATATATCTGATGATTGGTTATGGTCTTCAAAGTTGTTTGCGAATGAAGTTGGAGCAATAACCAAACTCCTGTTGGAAAATTTTTGCATTCATTTTGAAGAGCATCACAAGAGTTGGACATGAGAAGCTCTTGGTACAATAAACTATTGTTGACCTTTGGGCCAAAACCACCACTCAACTGGTTGCTTTTGTTTGTGGTTAGTGCATTAGTTTTGGTTGCGCTATTGGGATCTTCTCCTTCTAATCAACTAAATTCCCTGACTGATCCTACAAGACCTGACATTTATTCGACCTATAGAAGGTTGAAAGAGCAAGCTGTCAATGATTACTTGGAATTGCGAAAATTAGGAACCAGTCCTTCGAAGGATTTTGATCTCTGTGGGAAGGAAAGAGAGAATTATGTCCCTTGCTACAATTCATCTGCTAACCTGCTAGCTGGCTTTAAAGATGGGGAGGACCTTGATCGTCATTGTGAAGTATCACGAGATAAAGAGTATTGTTTGGTTCGTCCGCCAAAGGATTATAAGATCCCTTTGACCTGGCCAGGTGGAAGGGATGTGATATGGAGTGGAAATGTGAAGCTGAGCAAAGACCAATTTCTTTCGTCGGGAAGCATGACAAAAAGGTAATCCTTTTTATATTTTTACCTTTTATGCGTTGTAATTACCTGGTAAGGATTAAAAGATTTCTTATACTCTAACTTTATGAGGAAAAAAAAGCTGACCTGTTGATATCGCAACTGCTCCAGGCTGATGTTACTAGAAGAGAATCAAATTTCATTTCATTCAGATGATGAGATGGTCATTGATGGCGTGAAAGATTACTCTCACCAGATTGCTGAGATGATAGGACTGGGGAGTGACACTGAATTTCGCGAAGCTGGTGTAAGTTTTTTAATCACCACAAATAGCTGCATTTGCCACTCTTTGTTTGACATAATATCAGATGCCATTTTATGAGTCAGGACAACATATTGGCTGTTTAAGTAATTTTTGCCCTTGGAACTAGAATTGGTACATCTTTTAGTGCAGGATGTCATTTGATATTCTTCCGTCATATTAAATTCTTTTCCTGCTGCATTGCAGGTGCACAATATATTAGATATTGGGTGTGGCTTTGGTAGCTTTGGTGCACATCTGCTCTCACTTAAGGTGATGGCAGTCTGTATGGCGGCATATGAAACAACTGGCAGCCAAGTTCAGGTAGCCCTCGAGAGAGGTCTCCCAGCAGTCATTGGAAATTTCGTCTCAAAACAACTACCATTTCCTTCCTTATCATATGACATGATTCACTGTACTCAGTGTGGTATTTTGTGGGATGATAAAGGTACTTCACTCAATCATTCTAGGATGTTGTTTTTTCGATCTGTTTTTTTCTTAAGGCTAGGATTTATTTGTCATGGGACATTCTTTTGTGGTCTTATATGTTTTGTATGATTTTCTTTGTGTTTCTTTCTGATTATTCTATTATACTTATGGAAGTAAGGATAGGCAGTGGGCAAATTTTTTGCAAGAATAGTTGTAATGAGTTGCAGTATTGAGTAAGAGCAAGAGTATCTCAGAGTACTAAGAAAATCACGACCACTAAGGTGTCAATTGTGGACTTCCAATTGAAGAAGATTTTCATTTAAGATACACAGTTATTTTGTTGGATAACACACAATGAATAACGTTATGATTGGAAAAATAGGAATCAATTTAGTCTTTTGTGTATGTATTTTGGTTTTTAATGTGGTTGTAGATTTATGCTTTTCCTTCCTTTTTATACACCTGAATGTCTGAATCACATTATACGTAAATCCAACTTTTCTGCTAGAGTTATATATAATGTGTGTGCTCAATTGAGTTGAGGTCAATCTTTCTATGATAACCAAACAAGAAAACTCAAGCGACTGAATTCTAGAACAGGGACCGTCTTGTCTGCTTTACGTTGCTAATGATGTGCTACTCTCTATCAGATGGAATGTTTCTTATTGAAGTTGATAGAGTCCTCAAACCTGGTGGGTACTTTGTTTTAACCTCACCCAGAAGGAGGCAAGGAAGCAAAGGCGCCATAGCTACTCCTCTTGAAGGATTTACGCCAAAACTTTGCTGGAATCTTCTGGCTCAGCAAGACGAAACTTTCATCTGGCAGAAAACCACTGACACCAAATGCTACACCAGGTGAGAACAGTTACTTCATTATTATTCAATAGATATCTTTCAGTTTCATGTGCACCATGTTCTTATTCTGTCTTTGTTTCTGATACTCTCCTTCGCAATATTTATTTTCATTCATCATAGTCCAATTATTTTCTTACTAATTCTGTTAAAATTTTTGGGTTGTATTGTAGTAAGCAGACTTTCCCCCTTTGCAATAAGGAAGATGGGCAATCTTACTATAAACCACTTGCACAATGTATAAGTGGGATTGGTACCAAGCGTTGGATTCCAATTCAGAACGGGTCTTCTGGTTCATTGAGTCCTGCTGAGCTTGCGATCCATGGTATGTTAATGTATAATATCCAGGCTTGGTACTTGTAGGCCCTGCCATTTTTAGCTTTCAAACAAATTAATTACTTTCAATTTGAATACAGGAATAAATCCTAAAGATTTTTTTGAGGACTCAGTGTACTGGAGATCTGCTTTAAGAAATTATTGGTCACTTCTTTCTCCCTTAATTTTCTCTGACCATCCAAAGAGACCTGGTGACGAAGACCCAATGCCCCCGTACAATATGGTTCGAAATGTGATGGACATGAATGCTCGTTATGGAGGTTTAAATACTGCCCTTTTGGAAGCCAGAAAGTCTGTATGGGTAATGAATGTCGTTCCCGTGGGTCAACCTAACACACTTCCTGCCATTCTTGATCAAGGTTTTGCGGGTGTCTTGCATAACTGGTAAGATGTTAATTCTGGTATATGACTAGTCTAACTTTGAATCTTCAATCATTTTTTCCACAAAGCCAATTTACCAATTTTCTGTAAGTTTGATGGAACTTATTTGCCTTACCAGATTTCTTGATTTGAGATAATATAAAAATCATGTTTGTCCCCCTTCTCACACTCTACATTGCAACTGAAAGTTCCATATCATCATATTTATACTTAAAAAGTCCCAAATTTTATGATGCAGGTGTGAACCTTTCCCCACATACCCTCGCACATATGACATGCTTCACGCCAATGGACTTTTATCACACCTTGCTTCAGAGAGATGCAGTATGCTTGACTTAATTTTTGAAATGGACCGCATTCTTCGGCCTGAGGTAATCTATCATATGCTTATTATTCTCACTTGATAAGGTACCAAAGTCTTGATTTTCTTGAACTTTGTTTGCTCGCAGGGATGGGTTATAATTTCTGATAAGGTTGGTCAAGTAGAGATTGCACGAACTCTTGTGACACAGCTCCGGTGGGAAGCCCGAGTCATCGACCTTCAAGATGGCAGCGAGCAGCGCCTACTAGTATGCCAGAAACCGTTTCTGAGAAAATGAGGTCTCCTTCTATGGAGATCTCTCCATCCCTACGACACTCCGCTTGTTTTGAAAGAACATCGGATCGAGCACACTCTCTGTCTGGTTTTTGACACTGTGAAGATGAAATCACATTCAGTTATGGTGATGCTGTAGTTAGAGCAATGAGGAAGTATATGTGGTTTCCAACACGTTTTTCTGGAGATCAAATGTAATTCATTCAAAAGATGAGAAATTTTGGAGGTTGTAGATATCTGAGTGATGTTTGCTGCCGCAGTTCAAAGGAAAAGAAGATTTTTCCAACTCTAAAGGAGACAGACAGACAGACAAACAGATTGTAGCAATTCATTTAAGTCGTTTTTTGTGGTTTTTATATTTTATTAATTATTTGTGTAATTGAATTGTATTTGTATTTCTCTAGCTATATCGATCAAGTTCAGCTGTACTAAAAGATATTGCAATTTGATGTACTTTCATTCCCATTTTTATCGTTGTGAATCACGATTCAGTTTCAACTAACTTTGCTTATATGGTTTGTTTTAAAATTATGACACTATAATTGACTTACTTCTCCCTCCATCTATTTTATAAAAAATGTCATATTTTTTCTTTTAGTTTGTTCTCGTAAGAAATATCAGATTTTCATTTATGGAAAAAGTTTTGTCGTTCATAAGTGCAACATCTTTTGTGGACATCTTTTATGGAATGGAAATGGGAAGAGTATTTTTTTTTTTTTTGGTGTTGTTTGGAAAGTTGATAAGCGTTTTTGCCCATTTAAAAAAGTTTAGAAATTCCTAAAAAAGGCCGACAGCGACGTCTTATAATTCATGACGCAGAAGAATTAGCAGACACGTGTGAACCACAAGTTCCCAGAATTTACCATGATTTGCGCCCTCACTCTCTCCAAATTACAGAAATGACCCTCATCGGACGGCCCTAAATTTTCTCTCTACTCTCCCTCTCTCTCTCTTATTCATTCGTTCATCTACTCTCCCCAACAAAATCGAAACAGCTCAGATTTTTCCTTTTACTCCTGCAATTCGTCAATTTCCACATCTCCAATCTGCAAAATCGAGAAAATGTCGACGGAGAAGGAGAGAGAGACTCATGTCTACTTGGCCAAGCTCGCGGAACAAGCTGAGCGCTACGATGGTATGAATCAGCTTTTTTTTCGTGCAATGTGTGTTTGTATTTCATATACATTTATACAATGTTTATGCGTTCGAGCGCGCGCGCGCGTGTGTTTTGACGTTTTCGTGTGTAGATGTGAAGCCGCTTAGTGATTTTGCCTCGTGTGACGGCAATTGTTTTACAAGGGGATCTTGTGTATTGTGTATTGTGTGTGATCTATCGGCCGTTTGCTGTAATTGAATGTTGTGTTTAGTCAAATGGATGCAATGTGAACGCGCAATTACCTGAATAGGTTTGCATATGAGTTAGAAAACGATAGGATTAGAATCAGCTACCTTACCTCGATTGATAAGAAGATTAGATTGGGAACTTTTGATTCAAAATAGGGCTATGTGTATGTGCATTTTTCTATGTAACGAAGTGGAGTATATGTTTATGCTAATCTGTTGGTTTTCATTTCTTTGCAAATCACTTTTGTTGAGGATTTTATAATTTAGATTTTTGACTCGTAGAGGAGAAATTTAACAAATACTACTACTACTACTATTTTCTTTTTCTTGAATGAAACAAGGAAAAGAGCTATTCTGTGGTTTATTGGGTTGGCATGCTATCATCTATTGCTTTCTATGGTCAATATAATATACTAATAAGTATAGCTTCCCTGGGATTCAGTTTTAATCAAACATATTAACGGGATGAATGATCCTTTGCAGAAATGGTAGAAAGCATGAAAAACGTTGCAATGCTAGATGTTGAACTGTCAGTGGATGAAAGAAACCTACTTTCTGTGGGTTACAAGAATGTCATTGGTGCTCGTAGAGCTTCATGGCGAATCATGTCTTCCATTGAGCAGAAGGAAGAGTCCAAGGGACATGAGAACAATGTGAAGCTGATTAAGGAGTATCGGCTGAAGGTAGAGAACGAGCTGTCCAAGATTTGCGAGGACATACTGGCTGTCATTGACAAGCATCTCATTCCCTCTTCTGGATCAGCTGAAGCAACTGTTTTCTTCCACAAGATGTGAGTGAAATTGGTATTGGAATTATGGGAACAATGTTTTTTAGTATATATTCTGTTTTGATTACTTAGCTTCTTTCTTCGTCTTGGGATCACAGACAATGTTCCCTAGTATTATGCTAAGCATTAGATCTTGTTCATTGTCGAATAGATTTGTTGGATATTGTTAAGATGAACTTGATGCATCTTTACATTTTCATTATGACTAAAATTTATTTGACTTCACTGAATGAGCGCTGTACCTTGTAATTTTCAGGAAAGGTGATTACTGTCGCTACCTTGCTGAGTTCAAGGTTGACCAAGAAAAGAAAGAGGCAGCGGATCTGTCCCTCAAGGGCTACGAGGCATGTTACTCAACAAAGATAACTAATAAACTAATCTAGTCAACATAATTGATCATATTTCTTACACATTCCATTTTTCCAAATGTAGGCTGCGTCTGCCATTGCGAATACAGATCTACCATCTACCCATCCTATCCGTCTTGGTCTTGCTTTGAACTTTTCAGTGTTCTACTACGAGATCATGAATTCTCCTGAAAGGTAGTATTGTTACTGAGAAGCATTCATGCATTCTTCGATATCTTCACATCAATGATGTTAACGTTTTTTCGTGTGTAATAATTGACAGGGCCTGCCATTTGGCTAAGCAAGCATTTGATGAGGCCATTGCTGATTTGGACACTCTGAGTGAAGAGTCTTACAAAGACAGCACTTTGATTATGCAGCTTTTGAGAGACAATCTCACTCTCTGGACCTCTGATTTGCCTGAAGATGGTAATTACGGTTTTACTCGTCTTAATATGCAAACAGACACAACATAGAAACAAACAACTCATTCTAACTGCATTTTGCCCTGTTTAGGTGAGGACAATGTGAAGGATGATGAACCCAAACCAGCAGATGCTAAGGTGAAATTTTGATTTGTTGTTCTTTACATATATATCAAATTGATTTGATGTTATTTATATACATTCAGCCCATCAATATCTACTAAGATGTTCAAAATTGCATTTTCTCCTGCAGAATTAATGCCGTGGCGCAAGATTTGCATCTAATTTATCATGTTCGTCCAAAGGGTGTGGTGTTTTTAAGCTTCCTAAACTAAGCAGCGATTGTAGGGAGAGTTGGTTGAAGATTGAATCCCTAATGTCAGAACAAGATGGTGATTTGCATATTTCTTTTATGCTATAGTCTGCTGTAATTTTTTATCCTCCAATTTCTCTCACCCCAAAAACTTAGTAATATTCAATGTCACATTCATCTTCTTTATTCACATTTGGTTCCTTTTTGTTGATGCTGAGACAATTTTATTTTTGATAGAATTTGACATCACATTACTCTTTATTACATGGTTGTACCAGAAAAGATCAGAAGCCGTAAAATGTTTTAAGTTTTTTGTAAATGAACTCAATCAAATATGTACAAGATCATTAACACTGGACTGAACTCATTAGAATCAATCTGTGGCATACACACTAGAACTAGATGAACAGCAATCCAGCCACATATTCCTCTAAAAACCCATGAAATAAAGCGATTCAAGAGAATAAAAACTTGGTTACGTGAAAACTATGTACTACTAAAGATTATAATCTCTCAATTTTCTTCATCCGCAAAAAAGCTCTGTGGCAAGCGGAAGTCTTCCTCGTGCGACAGAAACTCCGCATCTTCATCGTCCGGTTTCTGGAAATCCAACGGACGAGAATGGTTAGAGATGCTTCTTATCATGAAGACAGAAGAACAAATTGAGATTGATAATGAATGCAGAGCAAACCAGCAAGACAAGGCACATACCACCATTTCCAAGTTGTAAAACCGTCCCACCAACTTCAAAACATCATCTGCAGTGAATGGACGATTGAAGCTGCATAAATCAGACAAAAAAAAGGAACAAACATGATTAGATATGGAAAATAGAGCTGCTACTATTCACCATGTAAGGGAAAATAGAATCGAAAAATCAAGCAAACCTTCTTCGCATGTATTCAGTCAAACCATAGAGCACAAAGTGGCGATGTACACCTGGAAACGGAATCAACACAAACAAGATTCAATACAGTAACATTATGCATTACCAAAGCCTATGAACTATGCTGTGTGTGTGTGTGAGAGAGAGAGAGAGATTTCTGTCAAAATCCCATCTCTCTTGAGAATTACTCTGCAATGATTGAGTGCTGAAACAAAGAAGCAGTAAATTCATCACAGAAATACTAACAGATCCAGCAACAGGATCAAACACATTCATTCACTCAACATTTTGCAAAGCTAAAAAAAATCGCCATTAAAAAAGAATTTCAGATAGCTTCGATGATCGATCCATACATATCAATTCACCGTTTTCAAATACAAAGTTCACAGTTTTCAAGCACTAATTTAATCTTTAGCCATAAATCGACAGCATGCACGTACGTAAACATTCAGCTTAGATCTCCACACCATAAACGCAACAAAAAGGAAGAAACAGATTAGCTAATCGAAAAATTAAACCAAGAAGAAAAAATAAAAAAACCTCGTAATTTTGAAGGGGGGTAGATTTCGAGGGCTTCAAGCAATCTCAGCTCCAAATCCACCTCTGATTTCTCCTAAGAATCCAATAATAAAAGTAAAAATTATAGTATACCATTCGCTAAAAATAAAACGCGAATCAAATCAACAAGCAAGATATTGTACCTTGCGCAGCGAGGAAGAGTTGATTTTGCACGGCGAGTGCACAGAAACTCCGTCCTGCTCCTGCTCCTGCTCTTCCTCGTCTTCTTCATCTTGAATTTCTTCTTTTTTGATTTCTTCCTTTACTTCTTTTTTGGATTTACCATTTGTCATTTGCCCCATTTCTTTCCCCGATTTAATTGTAATACTTTGCAGTTTCTGGAATTCGAATATTTCCAGTAATGCAGAAACAGATTTGTTTTTGGGATCGTTGGCGTTTGATCAGAAATAACAATTGAAAAAAAAGTGAAAAATCTGAAAGAGGAATTAGGGATTGGACTGAAATCAGCGTCAATTCAATTGGGCCAAATCTATCGGGCTTTAATGGGCTTGGGCACAAAATTTGGGCCTCAATTTCCCCCTTTTTCTTAACGTTTACAAAATAAAATACATATTGCAATTTAATTTCCCTTTTAACCTACTTTGATAAACCAACTTGAATTGAATTTCACCCTATGTTAACTAGGTTCAATTTAGTGGGATAACTTTTTCTTTTTCTTTGTTTGTAAAAAATTAAGCATTTGTACCATATAATACTAGTATAACATTAAAAGAGTATACAGCTCTACATAAATGCAACACAATGATAAAGCATTTGTAGCATTAAAGCCATCCACCTCATATTTCTATTTTGAGTATCAATGCTACTTTTAAGAAGCCTTAAAATAAATTTATTTGGAATCTTAACCGATCGACTCATAACAACCATGAAAATATAGTTTTCCCGATTAGGTAGAATAACAAACACTACTAACAAAAGTAAGCCGTTGATATAAACAAATAAAAAAACTGTCACCAAAAAAGTCCAAAGAATAATTCACTTTTATATGAAAAGAATCATGAAAGCCATTGACAATCACTACCATCCAAAACTAGTCTAGTGTTCCAAACCTCATTCATTTCTATCAAATTTATTTCAATTTTGTTGAGATTTCCCATTTCTTTGATATCTCCTAAGCCGAGGCATAAAACATAGGTGTCAACGTTGTATTCTTGTTTTCTGTGTTTCTTGGAATTTTTGTATATTAGTTGACATCAAATTCTTGCAGCCAGTTAGATTTTTTTTAATCTTTGATTCAATATGGCTTCAATCTCTAACCTTTCCATCATTCACCAATCAAGATCCTCTTCATTCCACAAACTGCATTGCACAAGTCACAGAAATGTGCATCCCATTTCAAATCATTTGGAATTCTCACCACTTCATAAAAAGATTGCATCTTTGAAGACCCCCACACTCTTGAAGCTCAGCCACCGGTTGTCGGATTTTCGCCTAGTAAAAGCAGCAGCTGCTGATGCAGAGGGCCATGAGATTGAACTGGCAAAAGGGTTGGAACAAATTTGTAGTACTATTGCAAATATGTGTTGTTTTACTGATATTGTTTCTATTCTTGCAGGTTTGTCGAGTCTAACAAGAGTTTTTCAGAGAAATTTCCAGCTCTTGTAACTGGATTCTTTTTCTTTACTTGGTAAATGAAATGACAATGATAAATCGAGAAGATTATTTTATGTTCAAATATATAGTACATATGATTGTTACATCAACTGTTTCTGATGCAGGTATTTTCTGAATGTTATATTCAACATATTGAACAAGAAGGTTTACAACTATTTCCCATATCCATAGTAAGTCATCTGTTTTTCTCACCTAACTAATAATACTAATTCAGATAGATAGAAGATGCCTTTAACTTTCTTATAATCTTGAATTTCTACAATGGTACAGTTTTGTGTCAGTTATTCATCTTCTTGTTGGAGTTGTATACTGCCTCATCAGCTGGTCTTTAGGTCTGCCAAAACGCGCCGTAAGCTATAAACTTTGTCTCAAGAGTTTTGCTGTCATACATTCATAGGTGAAGTCAGTTTTGATTGGTCTGAAATTCAAGTTTTATGATTTTCAACAAACAGCCTATTAATAAGGAACTCCTGGGGCTCCTTACTCCGGTAGCTGCCTGCCATGCTCTCGGACATGTCATGTCGAACGTGTCCTTTGCAGCCGTTGCTGTGTCGTTCACACACACCATCAAAGGTAGCAGGAACTTATAATATCTGCCTCTATCAGTTCTGTTTGACTTTCCTCAGATTTCTTTTTCTCTGCATTATATTTGTATTAATTTGTAGTCATCAACAGCATTGGAGCCGTTTTTCAGTGCTGCTGCTTCACAGTTTGTTTTGGGACATCAAATTCCCCTGCCTCTTTGGCTATCGTTAGCCCCTGTTGTGCTCGGTAAGGTTGAAAAGATCGATATTTCCTACGTTGATCCCTCACCACTGCTCCCATGTTCTGATATGCTAGTTTCTGTGCAGGTGTGTCCATGGCTTCTTTAACCGAACTCTCCTTTAATTGGACGGGATTCATCAGTGCCATGATCTCAAACATTTCATTTACTTACAGAAGCATTTACTCAAAGAAAGCTATGGTAATAACACTCATCATCTTTCCATAGAGTATGCACCAATGCAGTAGCCACTGAACATCTCTCTCTCTCTGTAAAACAGACAGGGATGGATAGTACAAATATATATGCATACATATCCATTATAGCCCTCCTCTTCTGCCTCCCACCTGCGATTGTAGTAAGTTTTTTTGTTTCATGAATTTTACTCGACCTATTCCTTTTCATATCCAACCAAGATCTCAGTTGAAAGTATTGTATTTTCTTACATTCCAGATTGAGGGACCCCAACTAATGCAGTATGGATTCAAAGCAGCAATAGCTAAAGTTGGACTGCAGAAGTTCTTGTCTGATCTATTCTGGATTGGAATGTTCTACCATCTCTACAACCAGGTGAAATATCATCACTGTCCTAATTTTCTGCTATGGAAAGAGTCGACCTAATTTTCTGCTGCTTCAGGTGGCTACAAACACATTGGAAAGAGTCGCGCCACTCACACACGCTGTGGGGAACGTGCTAAAGCGTGTCTTTGTAATTGGATTCTCCATTGTTGTCTTCGGTAATTACTCAGTTACATTGATGTTTATTACACAGTCGCGATTTCAACTGCTATGTAGGCTAAATATGGTTTCTGGCAACAAAAAAATTGGCAGGCAATAGGATCTCTACACAAACTGGTATTGGTACCGGAATAGCCATAGCCGGAGTTGCAATTTATTCACTCATCAAGGCTAACATGGAGGAGGAGAAACGGGTAAGCTAAATATTTCCACACAACAGAGAGAAAGATCACAAAGGCTTATGATCTATGTGTGTAATTTTCAGAAGGCAGCTCAACAGCATGAATCATAAGGGCTCCAAAACCATTTCTAAATCAGCTGAATACACATGCAATTGCAAGCAATAAAGGAAATGGCAGGAAATGAGATAACAGGTCAAGAAACACTGGAGTTTGGAGCTGCTAAGCCTTTATCGAATGATAAAACAGAGTTTTCAATCCAATTTTGTATCATACTTCTGAATGCTTCCTGCTACATTATTTAGTTTTCTCACACATGTCACAGATCCCAGATGTATGCTGGTTCAAATGTGTTACAGTGTTGCGTATTGACAACTTTCTGACATGAGATCTTCTCCTATGAATTTGAAACAACTAAAACCTAGGTGTCTTAATGATGAAAAACTACAGATAAGTAAGGGTTCAGATTATATATGTGGAATACTTAATCACCAGCATCTTCAGCAAACTATATACCAAATCAAAATTGAGAAAATAGTAGCAGGACTTCAACATCTGATCACTGTATTGCAAGATAGGTATAACTGCCATTTGATTATTATTTAAAGTAACTCGTGTTTCTGAACTCTGCGAAATAAATTAATCTGACCAATAAACCAAAAGCATTCACTACAGAGCATCTTCTGTCGATAAGATGCACATTTGTGCTAATGATTCTTAGAACCTTACATATATGAATCCATGTTGTACTCTAATTCAAACAGCATGTTACGACGGATTTCTGTACCCATTCGAATTTTGAACTGTTGGGCAAGAGTTTCCACCTTGTCATCAGACTTGTAATTCATCTCTCTAACACAGCGCCTCCGAATCTTTTTCAGCATTTCCTTTGATGGTTCAAATCCTCCATTTATCTGCTTAAAAGGTTTTAATTCCAGATGAGAGTCAGATTTATTAATGGAAGGGTGAAATCCAATTTGAAATATATCGACATAGAAGATTACCATGTCATCAACAGAAGCCAAAGCAGCTTTTAGATCCCGTACAACTAGATGGGCGTCAACAAGTAGAGAATATGTAGTCAGATTTGGTTTCACGCCTAATCCAGTGAAATGCTCAAATACTCTTACAGCTTCATCTCTCTGAGACATAAAAAGTCGTTTTATTATTCAAATGAATGATACTGATAATATAATGTGTGCATTTAAATCAAGTATTCCTCCTCATCCAGGCAGAAATATGGGCGTACTGTGTCAGCTCAAAAATGCTGAAACCATTTTAGCACAAATTTCATGCCTTGTACTAGTATCCTTGCTAAAAAGTTTAAAATATAGTTGTATAAACAATGTGGAATGATCATACATTTTTCTAAAACAGGTACAGGTAGCAACATGGTAGATTTTAGAAAGTACATATAGTAGATCAGAAGCTAATGGGAGCAACCAGTGAATATAGACATGTATATTATGGGTTATTAAGTGAAATGCCAGGTGAGGAAGAGTGCCATGTTGGTGTAATGCAAAGTTGAAAATAAATAAGAGTGACACAGGTAAATGTGTGTGAGTTACCTTGCCCAGCTTCCCAAAGGCACATAAGAGTGCATTGTATGAATGGATGTCAGGGGTCAACCCAAAAGTGGCATCAATAGCAGCAAAGGTCTGGTAAGCACGATCAATATCCCAGATGTTTGCACTGCCAAGAATGATACAGTTTAGAGCAGCAATAGACTTGTATGGAGGATCGGATCGGCCTAAATTCTCAAGCTGGTGATAAACCTGAGCAAACACATAGAGAAAATTTAGTCATTCACAACACATTGGTAAAGCAATACATGATTTACTCTTTTGAGTCTCATTTCTAGTATTTGCATCCAATGCACTAAGCAAACAAGGCTTGTCTGTCACAAAGAGTGACACATGATGGTTCACAAGTACTAAGCAAGGCCAAAAAAGCAGCATGCATTAATTATGTAATCCAGGATGCTGATAATATAATTTCATAAAGGGTAACAACCTACAAATTTCTACAAAACTTAATTTGAATGCTCATTAGTTACCATATAGGCAGATACTTTGCATGTTTTACTCCAAAGGCAAATTACTTTTAGTGAATGGAGACAAGAATATTGCCAGCACATAAAACTGTCAACAATTGGCATGAGCGCCTCCAAGCAGGAATAACTATTGAGACCACCTTTACAATCAAAACTCAAGATTTCTGATTAACTTTAGATCAGCTGAATTTCAGCATACCTAGCAAATTAAATATGATAACATTAGCAATTTTTAGAACTTAGATTTAAATCTATTCATTTCACTGTTCATTGAGAAGATACGGGAAAAAACAGTATCAAGTAACTTGTCAAAAAAGGATTGCCAGTAACTCTAACATATCCAAATGCATCGTGATGACATCAAGATCAACCATATGGTAGTCCACTAAAGGAACAGTTTACCACAGAATTGAGGATAATGATTCTTGTAGCAATAGACAGGCACTAGAGGCACCTATGCGGAGGAACTTACCATATCCAAAGTTCTGAAACCTTTCTTCGAGCATGCATTGACCAGAGGATTTAAGGAATGGAATGGCGAGAAAAGATCTTCTACATCTTCTCTGTCAGAATTTTTATAAGCAATCTCGAACTCATGCAGTGTACTAAACGCCTTTTGTAAATTCCCCAAATTAGCATGAGCATATAATTTCCCGATGTAAGATTCAGGACTAGGAACCTTCTTTTGGCGCAATGAGCGTTTCAGAACAGCCCATGAACCATCCACAAGTCTAGAATTGCATGTTCTACCAGCAGTTCCAAGGGCAGAAAGGACTAGACCTTCATTGACAGAAAGAAGCACAGGCGGCCTGGCAATTTCACCTCTAGCAATCCATTTGGCCATGAACTCAAGAGCATAATACGTCAAATCACTGTTATCTAATTGAACTGAAACATCTGCAATAGAATTGCATGTCCTCCAAGGAGGGCATAAGGATTTATTCTGATCCATTTTCTGATATCCATAAAATCACAGTCAGCAATGAACTTAGGTGTTCAGATAAAATGGACTTATGAATAGCCAGTGAAATAAATGTACCTTGCATCTCTCTATAAGCGATACCAAGGTATCTAGCCTCCCGTTATTAATAAAACTATGAACACAACGAGAAAATGCATTTATTGACAACATGTATCCAGATGTCAATGCCAAATCTATGTACTTCAGAGCACGATTTATTTGGTTTGTAGAAAGAAGCGTGGTAATAACCAAGTCATACGACTCATCATCGGGCAAAGAATCCTTGCATTCAGGCCCTCTCTGGAGCATCCTGACATAAATACGGTAAAGATTCACCTATCAAACAATAACTCTACAAGTAACTAATTGTCATATTTGACAAGAAAAAAAATCTCATGAAGTAACTACCCAAGATATTCATATTAACTAACTTCCTGAAATTAGAATGTGGATTAGTTAATAAACACTCTCAGAAAACTAAACCACAAAAAACTGTGGCAATTAAAGAAACAGTAACAGACAAAGAAAGCATAGGATATCAATAAATAGAAACATATCATGATTCATGACCCCTTCATCTAACATTTTCGTTCATTTTGCAGTTCTATTTTCACTGAGAACATTCTTCTGGCACATAACCTAACATCAACTCAGAGAGCCAAAATATACCAATGAGCACATCCATATCGAGTTTATTATCATTAAAAAGTTAAAAACGTGAACGGGTTCTACCTAAATGTGGCCTAGGCAAAGCTTGTCCATTTAATTCAGACTGGGAGTGTTAACAAAAGATAGTGCTTTTCTCTTGATAATCAACATAAAAAAAGTCAACAACTTCAATAATTAAGAGCGTAAAGTCGAAACCTTTCAATCAATTTCTCGGATGCTAACGATTCATCGGCCTGCTGCATAGCCTTGAGCACTAGATTGAACGAGGCTGTGTTAGGGTCTATCTCATAATCATTCATTTTCTCGACAAGATCGATCAGCTGCCCCGTAGACGCCCCCATCATCAAATTCGCCCTCAAATAGTGATTGTAAAGATCCACGCCAGGCTTGTTCGGCTTCCCGCTGTTGTCCAACGACTTAATCCAAAGCTCAAACAGCTGCTTCAGGTCCCCCCATCGCTGCTCCGTCGTCCATTTCGCGAACTGATCCATCAAGCCGTTCGCGTCCAGCGTCGCTAGGGATTGCACTAGCCCCTGGCCGCCTAAGCTGAGGAACCCGAGGCTGGGGAGCACCGCCGCCGCGTCGGCGCCGGGAGAGGTTGAGGAGGTAGCGTTCCGCCAGTTTTCGCTGTATAAGGGGCTTCCGGAGGCAGGGTTCGGCGGAAGAGGAGCCTGGGGCGGCTCAACGCCCGCCAGCTGCGCCTCCTGGCGGAGGTAAGTGGAGGTGGAGACGAACCTGAGATTGAGCTGCCGCATCGACGGCATTGATCTCGCTAGACATCGAATCGGCGGCATTGTTGGAGCGTAGAGATTTGATCGACGAGAGAAGTGATTGAGCTCAGTGTGTAATTTTTCAATTTCAAGGTTGGAGATGATGATTGATGAAGCTCCGCCATTCTTGCGAGCCCTAGCTAGGGCTTTTGGGGGGTTTTTACCACCGGGGCATATTCGTCATTTAATTAAATAATAAAAATAATCGGTTTAAGAAAATGGAAGTTTATGTAATTAAATCTTAGCGCTCTGAAAATCCAAGCAACGTAGACTCCGATGACCACCGCCACCGCCACCGCCTTGCTCCTCCCATCGCCACAATTCCGGCGCTGTTCAAGTACAACTCGTCTATGCACCAAAACCACCTTATTCCCCCTCTATCCTCCCTCTCTCCTCACCACCCGCCACTTGAGGCGCTCTTGCATAATTTCATCTTTGAAGGTGCGAATTTAACACAACCCAACTGATTACGGGGCTGCCTTTTTCTGAATAAAGTTTTTGTGTTTACAGGATAAAATCGGTGGTATTCAGAAAACATGGAACGAATTAAGTAGCTTGAATCACTGGGTTGTTAGAGATTATTACAGACTTGTGAATTCCGTGAATGCGCTCGAACCTCACATTCAGAAACTTTCAGATGAGCAGGTTCTCTCACTCTCTCTCTCCGTTTGTCCCACGCTAATGCGCACCTTATTTCATTTCTATAAATTTGGATGAGTTTTCTTGTCTTTGTTATCCTAGCTGAGGGCGAAGACAGAGGAATTTCGCCAGCGGTTGAAGCAGGGTGCGACTCTAGCTGATATTCAAGCTGGTATAATATATTTAGCTCTCTATCTCTAATGTGATAAGCCATTGACTTATTAGGTCGTTCTGTTTTAACAAGTTCAATTTATTTTCATCTCGTCATGCATTTTCTTGTAGAGGCTTTTGCTGTAGTTCGTGAAGCAGCAAAAAGGAAGCTTGGAATGCGGCATTTTGATGTTCAGGTTTGCTTTACGTAAAGCTGTAAGCAATATTGTTAATTTTGGAGACATTATTGGTTTCTTGATCTTAGAGAACAAGAATTTGGTTACACCATCTTTGCTGCGATCAAGAAAAAGTGAAATGAAAGGAAGATTAGTTTTAGTATTTGAGCATTATATTCCTTTTTTGTTATATAGCTGTGGCTGTTGTGACATGTAAGGTGTTGTGCTGTCAATGTTGGAAACACCCTTCCCTTTGTTCATTCTCTAATCATGAATGCAATAGTTGAGTTTCTTACACTTTTGGTACTTTAGTTTATAGAATCTAGAATATTTAAGGTCCGTTGGATGTTGTGTGAGATTGATATTAAAACCAACATAAGTCAGGCTTTTCTGGAATTTTATGTTATCTTATATTACAGATAATTGGTGGAGCTGTGCTTCATGATGGCTCGATTGCAGAAATGAAAACTGGGGAAGGGAAGACCTTAGTGTCCACTTTAGCAGCTTATCTTAATGCTCTGAGTGGGGAGGGCGTCCATGGTACGCTGTTTCTTGTTTTCTTATGGATATGAAAATGCTATGTGATAATTGTAGAAGCTGGCCAAAGTAGACTACCATTGTTGGTTTTGGATGATCAATGTATCAGTCGTTAAATATGTATGTTTTATCATTGGTTTTGAACGATGAAAGTGTTGTTAGTTGAATATAAATTGTAGTTTTTGCAATATCTCTGCACATTTTTATTACATGGTTGAATTCTGTCATGAATACATAAACTGTTTGGGAATTTTCATGCGACTTGTTAGAGTTTAGTGCTTTATGGGTCCCTTTCTCAACATGGTACTTTCCATGCACCTTGGGAATGCATAAACTGTTTGGGAATTTTCATGCGCCTTGTTAGAGTATAGTGCTTTATGGGTCCCTTTCTCAACATGGTTTTTTCCATGGCAGTGGTTACTGTAAATGATTACCTCGCCCAGCGTGATGCTGAATGGATGGGCCGCGTGCATCGATTCCTAGGCCTCTCAGTTGGACTTATTCAAGTAATTTTCTTCTAGCTCAACTCTTTGGATCCCGGGCTTTCTTGCTGAAAACATATCATATAACAGCTTATCTCTAAGAAGTACACTTCAGTTTTAAGTTTTAACATGATCTTGGGACCTGTTGAATTTTACTCAATTCCTCAATTACACTATGTAAGTAAGAATCAAGTGGATTAAGCCAAAATAAGACATCAACAGGAAAGTTTATATACATTCCCAATGGTTCAATATCTTGTAAGAAGCACACATATTCGAAAGAAAAAATTTGGGTCTCAAATATGTCAAAAGTGAAGGACTACTGCAGTCTATCCACAGTCAGCTGTGGGATTTACTATTGTTAAGATTTGTCATGCTTTCCTGTATCCTTGAGATCATAAACAAGGAAGAACACATTTTAATATATTGAATATACATGCACCAAAAGTGAGGACTTGAAGTTTGTCCTGGGATATACGGAGGTCTGATTTGCAAATGCTGATGTTTCGAGCATGTCTATATCGTATAATGTTACTTTTGATGCAGAGAGACATGAAAAATCAGGAGCGAAGATCTAATTATAGATGCGACATTACATACACCAATAATACGGTAAGTCAATCACACCAAGAAATACTTCTACTTACATCATTTCTATATAGGAGTATTTTGTCCACAGTATTGATTGGTTTTCACTGGCAGTTTACTTGAAGTTCACCTCCTTACTGCCCTAATCAATGCCCAATTTCCTTCTATATGGCCACAGGAACTTGGTTTTGACTACTTGCGAGATAATCTTGCTGGAAGCAGTGAACAACTTGTAATGAGATGGTAACCCTTCAGCCTTCCATTCGCATGTCCTAATTGTTTTCCTTTGACCAACTATTATATTGATGAACAGGCCAAAGCCCTTTCATTTTGGTGTAGTTGATGAAGTTGATTCTGTCCTTATTGATGAAGGACGCAATCCTTTGTTGATAAGCGGACAGGTAAATTTGCATGTTTTTGTCAAATGGCACAAGTATCAAATCTGTTTATTCCAAGCAGTAATTCTTCCCAAAAGAAACATAAAACGAAATAATTTTTCTTTCAGGCGGTAATATGTCTTATTAGATTCCAGTGTATAACTATATCTTTGTAAAATTGCTTTAATGCCCAGGTTTTTAATTTGTTTTTGTTTTGTTTTTGCAAGGCTAGTCAAGATGCTGTACGATTTCCAGTTGCTGCTAGAATAGCTGATTTGCTAATACGTGGTCTGGTGAGTCTCTGTTTTTACCTTTACCATTCATACACCTCAAAGATTATTTCCCCTTTTTGTTCAAAAATGAACACTCACGGCCTGATACAGAGTACTTAATTTGATAATATGTGCTTAATCGACAGCATTACAATGTTGAACTTAAGGATAACTCAGTGGAACTTACTGAGGAAGGAATATTACTGGCTGAGACAGCTCTGGATACAAATGACTTATGGGATGAGAATGATCCATGGGCCAGGTGAATGATCAAACCAGTTATCTCTTTGTAGTCATCGTTATCGTGCCTCGATGGGGTCCTGAATTTTGTTTTTCATGCATTGACTAGATAATACCATAGGCACTGTTCTTTTTCATTGTAACTTTTCTACCATCTATATTCATGAATAGTTCATTTAATATGGCAGGTTTGTTTTGAATGCATTAAGAGCCAAAGAATTCTACCGGAGAGATGTTCAATACATAATTCGGAACGGAAAGGCTCTTATAATCAATGAGGTATGTCCTAGTTGCTCCTGCTTCTTCATATTTGTACATGATTGGGTCATTGAGAGAAGGGATCTGTCCTAGTTCAGTTATTGCATCAGTTTACCTGTATGAAAACTATCTGATAGTGTTTAACCTAACTGAATATCCTCTCAAGTCACATCATATAGCAAAAACATGTATTTTTGGTACTCATCATTAGGGTTTCATGAATATACAAAAAGTTATGATCAGCTCAACAATTGGACTCATGATGAGAATTTTCTTATATAATATGCCTTAGGCATATGTTGGTTCAACTAACCGGTAGGAGATTGGGGCATGGTGTTTTGTAATTTTGCAATTGTTCTGTTACTTAATGTTACTGTTTCTGCTTTGCGTTTACTGAAGATATAAACACTTCCTGAGGCATTTTCTTGTTGAATAACCTATTAAGGTTCTTTGATATGCAAATGTGGTATTGTTCTTGCACTGCAGTTGACTGGTAGAGTGGAAGAGAAAAGGCGGTGGTCTGACGGCATCCATCAGGCAGTGGAGGCCAAAGAAGGACTGAAAATTCAGGTGTTGTAGTTGCTCTAGCTTTCTAGGCCATCTTGTTGAGAGTTTGGTTTACCTTTCCGAAATTGTGTAATGGAACTTCCTGAAATTTGTTAGGCCGATTCTGTTGTTGTGGCCCAAATCACTTACCAATCATTGTTCAAGTTATACCCCAAGCTCTCAGGGATGACTGGGACTGCAAAAACTGAGGTTAGTGCTTCTTACACATATTACTTTATGATATATTGGAGTATCTAGTCTTTGTAAAATTCTATTTGTTGCAGGAGAGGGAATTCTTGAAAATTTTCCAAATGCCAGTTATTGAGGTTCCTACGAATATGTTGAGTATTAGAGAAGATCTACCCATCATGGCCTTTGCAGTAAGTTTTTGAACTCTGTTAAAATTCTTTTACTGTAGTAGAGGCCATCAATTCACTTCGTCATATTTGAGTGTTAGACTGCTCGAGGGAAATGGAATTATGTTCGTGCTGAAATTGAGTATATGTTTGGGCTAGGCCGGCCGGTGTTGGTTGGGACAACCAGGTACATCTATCTCTTTTTCTGCTGTATAACCAAATCATCAAAATTGATCCAGGTGAAGATTTTAAGCTGAGATATGGCCAACCCTGATGATGCTCCTGAACACATCTCATGCCATTACTTTTCAATTGTGGAAAAATCTTTGAGATGCATAAGTTATTATTTAATATTTTTATCATAGATATCAGAGATCCGCAATGGAGCGCATATTCGATACAATGCTTGTCCATTTTTATTTACTTAAGCTCAACATATTTGACCATGGCTTTTGATTTCTAATGCAGTGTTGAAAATTCTGAGCATCTTTCTGCTTTACTGAGGGAGATAAAAATCCCCCATAACATCCTTAATGCTCGACCAAAGGTGCATATATACCATGATAATTTGGGAAACTTCAAATTTTGGTCTCCTATTTGCATATCTTAAATCTGTGGGCTTTTACAACTTATCTTTTACAGTATGCTGCTAGAGAAGCTGAGATTGTCGCCCAGGCTGGTCGAAAATATGCAATCACTCTATCAACAAATATGGCTGGCAGGGGTACTGATATTATCCTAGGAGGAAATCCGAAGGTAGATCCTGCTTTTGATGTTCTGATCCACGGTGTAGTATGCAATCATTTTTGGGATGAAACTTGAGACCTTTGCTTCTTGTTCCCTTTCATCAAATGTTTTGTGATTGCAGAAAGCATGATGGTTTCAATGAAGAGTTCACAATTGCATTGTCTTATTGTCAGATGCTTTCAAGAGAAATTTTGGAGGACAATTTACTTTCGACTCTCTCAGACAATGTTCCTGATGTTGAAATTGACTCGGGGCTAACTTCTGGACAGGTGATAACTGATTCTAGCAAGACAAAAAGGACATAATGACTTTAATATTAGGCCTAAGTGTTTTTTCAGTGCAGATCTTATCTAAGGTGAAGGTTGGACCATCATCTTTGGGCTTGCTAGCTAAGGCTGTTCTTATGTGTTAGTATCTTCTTTTTTTCTTAATTTTTTTTAATAAGAAACTGTGTATAGTTGCAAGAGAAAAAAGAAAATGTGCATGTGGAGGATTAGACTGAGTTTTAATTGTGAGTATCTGCCTTTTCTCTTATTTCACTATTACTACTTAACTTTATTTTTTGTTTAATATTCAGCTAAATATGTTTGCAAAAGTGAGGGTAAGAAGTTGAGTTACGACGAGGCAAGAAAAATAATTTCTGAGTCCATCGAGATGAGCCAGTCAGTGGGATCAGTGGAGTTGCTGAAGCTTGTTGATGAGGAGACAGAGATGTACCCTCTTGGCCCATGTATAGCACTTGCTTATCTATCAGTTCTAAAGGACTGTGAATCTCACTGTTCTTCTGAAGGGTTAGAGGTGAAAAATCTTGGAGGTCTTCATGTGATAGGAACTTCTCTGCACGAGTCTAGGAGGATTGATAACCAGGTAACTTTGTTGATGTGTTTGAGTTTTAGGCAGCAATTTATATTATTGGAAATGAAAGTGATTTTTCGCCTGTTTGTGACTGGTCAAGTGTAGTAGAGAAATTTTCTGAGGTTTTACAGAAAAGGGTGAAATAGTATTTGGTGTATTTGTTTCCCTTTTACTTATCATCACAGTTTATTGTTTTTTTTTTTTTTGGCGTTGCAATGGATGTGTAATATAATCTGCTTGTCTAGCTCCGAGGCAGAGCAGGGAGGCAGGGGGATCCTGGATCAACACGGTTTGTAGTGAGGTATGATCAAGTATATTTGTTGTTTGTTTGTAACTTCGTAGTTATTCAATACATATACTGCATTTGAACTGTGACATGGAGACTGACTATATCATGTGATCCTTGGATTGAAATTGCATTTGTCTATGCACTCTCTCTTTTACAGTAATATATTTCTAGAATTTATTTAGTATCTCTCTGTATGAGTTGAAATGATGTCTCAGATTCTATATATCCTCCCAAGTTCACATTGCTACCAATCATATAATGGAAAGAGAAATTTAAAATTTCCAACTAAAGATAGGGATGGTGGCAGTGTATTTTCTGGCAAACACTTGAATATATATCTACGTTAACTTCCTTGATCTAAGTACTGAAATATTCTGGTCGTGTTACATTGTTCTCATGATTTATTCTGGGGATTCTACCTCACAGCTTACAGGATGATATGTTTCAGAAGTTCAATTTCGATACTGAGTGGGCGGTAAAGCTTATATCTAGACTCACGGATGATGATGATGTCCCAATAGTTGGTCACTCAATCATGAAACAGGTTTGGTCTAGTGTTTCTTTATTTTTGTGCTCCACCCCCTTCCATCAATTAGCATTGGTATGTATATGTGTCAATTAACATATCTGATCCTTCATTCTCTGTTTTTCAGCTTACAAATCTTCAAGTTAGTGCCGAGAAGTACTTCTTTAGTATAAGGAAGAACCTAATTGAGTTTGATGAAGTTTTAGAGGTATCAAGACACTTACTAGCTTATTCTAATTTCATTTTCGTCTATACTTTTACCTGAATGATGTTTTATCAGGAAGGTGGAGACTATGATATGTCTTGCATTTTATCTGACTACAAATTATAGATAGTAATCTCAATATCGCTTAGTTTTTTATTTTATTTATTTTTTATTATCTCCAAATAAAGTGATGTCTCCCATTAATTTTCAGAATATGTGTTTGGCTGATTCTTGTTGGCTTCACAGGTGCAAAGAAAGCATGTCTATGATCTCCGCCAACTAATATTATCAGGCGATTCCGACAGTTGCTCTCAGCATATTTTCCAGTAAGAGTGCTAACTTTGAGTACTACCTTTTTTTAATTCCTCAGCGTGGTGATAAATTGTGTATGTAGGTACATGCAAGCAGTGGTATCTGAAATTATTTTAAAGAACGTGGATCCTACAAAGGTAAAACTTCCTTCTAGAACATTCTCTGTGTTGTATCATACGACAGTAAATTTTATTTCTTTCTTAAACAATACTTTGTATGTCACAGCATCCAAGAAGCTGGAAGCTAGGCAAAATTTTAAAGGAATTTGTTGGAATTTCTAGAGATGTGTTAAATGGTGCGTTGCTTCTACGATCTCAGCTACTTTGATTTTGTTCTGTTCTTTCATTTATACTAAATCTTTAGGGTATCTGCAGACTCATTTGCAGGAATTACTGAGGAAAATTTGTTGTATTCACTCGCAGAAGTTCATGGGTTGAGTTCTGTGGACATTGATGAGTTTCACCTCCCAAACTTGCCTAGACCTCCAAATTCCTTTAGAGGCATTCGCATGAAGAGCTCATCGTTTAAACGGTGGCTAACAATATGCTCTGATGATTCAGTGAAGTGCGTTTTCTTTGTTATATGTTTTCCATCGTCGTTGAGATTGTCTTCTGCATATTTTGCTTACTCTCCTTATGTCTTCTGCTAGGGATGGGAAATTCAGATCATCCATTAACCTTCTTTGCAAGTACCTTGGGGACTTTCTGATTGCTTCATATCTAGACATTATTCAAGACTCGGGCTATAACAGCGGCTATGTAAAGGAAATCGAGGTACATAAATTCTGTTTCAGATCCCAAGTAGTGCGAATGGTGCTCATGAAAATCTTATTACTAAAATACTCTGGTTTGTTTTTGTTCGTTTAGAGGGCGGTTCTTGTGAAAACTCTTGATTCCTTCTGGAAGGATCATCTCGTGAACATGAATAAACTTAATTCAGCGGTATGCTTGCCACACTTGTTTCGATTTTTTTTTTACTGAATTCGACAGTAGGTGTACTACTTATTTTGATTTTTTTACGGTCTTGCCATGTGTATAGGTGAACTTGAGATATTTCGGGCACAGGAATCCACTTGAGGAGTACAAAATCGATGGCTGTCGATTTTTCATCTCGATGCTTAGTGCCACGAGGAGGGTGACTGTGGAATCTCTATTACGGTATTGGTCATCGCCTATGGAGTCTGAAGAATTAGTTCTCCGCTGAAGGTACAAAATAATTTTTTGTAACTATATATTTATTGTCCAATTATCATAACATTTATTCCAAGTTCAATCTGCCGAGTTAAGTTTTTCTTTTGTTTAGAAACAAGACATATTTTGTTAGCCTACTTGGTTGGTTAGTCAGATTGATTAGCCGGGTTGCGATTTTAGGAATCACGAACGATAACTCACGGCCCTCTGCATAGGCCGGGCAACTTGTTTATAATGTGATCGGATAGTGCGAGACTAAGACCATTCTGACTTGAACGGAAAGTTTCCTGGGCCTCCAGCTGTTTACAAGGGAGGGTGACTGCGTTGATCACAGGAAGTATCCGGGCCTCCCGTCATTGCAAGGGAGGGTGACTGCGTTGTGATCAACGTGAACAACCACGTATCCAACAATGTTTAGCATCCAGTAGTGTACTAGTTTCTAGTATTATTATTATTGTTGATTTGAAAATTAAATTGTGAAAAGTATGTACTAGCATTTACTTATGTTCTTTTGCATTAATTTTATTATGTGAAAAACCATAAATTAATGCCAAATAATCTTGATTTGAATAAATTGCATCCCATTCCATTTAAATAAAATGCGAGATGAAATAAATTCTCATTGGCGGTGAGCGATTATACTACTGCCTTACGAATCATTTTTCACATGTCAAAACATATAATAATATGGATTTAATTTGTGTTAATTGAGAATATGGAAAACCGCGTCGTAGTTGTGTTTAAAGTTGGAATATCTATAAGTCCGCACTTTTTGCAAAATACAGTTATGCCTTTCGTAAAAGATTTTATTTTGTAAACTGTAAATTAAAATAATAAATTGTTATAGTATTATTTAATTTTAAATCTCCTCATACTTTTCCTCTTTTTTACTAATGAATTAACGTTAATAAAGGATATAATAGTCATTAGGCTTAGATTATAAAATAAATTAAACATTTTAGTACTACTAAATTACTAGTTGAGCTAATTTTGATTAAATCGAGATTACGAAAAAGACATTATGCTAAATACTGCATGCATCCTTGTTAATTAATCAAGAAGATTGAGGTTTAAGCCTCAAACAATCGTGCAAAATAAGTACTCTTTGTTAATTACTACTCCGTAGTAGTTCTATAATTATGAGCTTTGACTCCGACAAAATTATGATTTTGTTAAGGATTTAAGATGTGCAATAAAACAGTCAAAATAATATTAAAGTCTAAATATATGCATGTGGACAAGTTTATCTCATTTTATAATTCTAATTGATTAAATATTGGACCATTGAATATTTATTTCTCTCACTCTTGATTTCTGCCACCTAGTTCTCTTTGCGCAGCTTTTACAACGCTATAGGACAAATAAATGCCGTAATCTATCTTCTTTTGTAAAGAAGAAAGGAGTAATATACTAATATCAATAGCAGTTTTTCTTGTTTTTTTACTACTAGAATTCACCCTTTTTATCGCCTGATGATAATATTATAAAAATTTTGTAGTGATGGAGCGCGTAATTTTGTCATTTGTGGTTGAAAGATGATATGTTTCAATTAATTTTGGATTGACGTCACTTTATAAATCGAAAATTACATATTTTCTCGAAATATTACTACATTTGATTAATCAGTTTCATTTTCAAATTTGGACGTGTTACATATTCGATAAGTATTAAATCAAAACATCATTTTGATATTCATTGCTACTAGTACATAGCTATTTTTCGCTGAAGAAAAAATATACCGACTAAATATATCCATTGAAAAATATTGAAATAAATAATTAACTTATAATAGTAAAAAGTGATCGGTATTTGATGTAAAGTTTGTCAATTTTATTCTGGAATTAGATGCTGGTACCAAAAGGGGCCATGCGCGGTGCCACGATACAGCGACACCACATCACAAAGGTTGGCATTTAAATTTTTTAAATTGTTGGTACATTATCAAACCACTAATCATTGATTTTGTTACCTCTAACTTTTATTTATATTTTGAAAAATCAAATTCAATTATACAACTTCACACCGTCGTTTTCATAACTAAACAATTTTTGCGGGACTAATTGTAGTATTTAATAGGTTATTAGTTATAAGGTACAACCATGAAGTGCATGTCACATGCCACAAAATGTATATTATGGTACAATACCTTATTCTACTAGTACATGGCTTATAAGTTCTTATGCTTCAATATAAATGCATCTCATGTAAAAGAAATGAATACATGGTAGGAATCATTAAATTAAGATATAAAGTAAGATATGCTCTCTCTCTCTCAGTCGGCCAGCTCACATGGTCTAATCTAATGAGTCAAAACACAATACACAATCTCACATGTGAAATTAAATACGAAAGCGTTGAGCTTCAATTCCCCAAGAATCACTTTTTTTACCACTGTATCTCTCTATAAACGTATATACGTATTTTAGTATATATACATCGCCACCGTCCAACTTACTTCCTCTGTCTAGAAATCTCCATTCCCCTGCTCCACAAATTCTTTCGTTTCTCTCCCCCTTCTCCCTCTCTTAGTTTCACCAACCAGCTTGAGTAGAACTGAGGGTTAAGCCATCCTTTTCTCATAATTTCTCCACCTAATCATGGCTGTTTTAGCGCTGGCTTTGCTCTTCATCTTAGCCTTTGCCGGCTATTCAGGTGAACTTCTCTTTTTTCTTGCAATTTTCTTTTAGTACTGAGAAAACTAAGAAAAAGAAAAAAAAAAGGGAGTGTGTAAAGTTTTGATCTTTATCCTTTTCCCCCTTACCTAACTAAATTTCTTGCAATCATAGTTGAGTTGTAGTCAAGAATGTCTGAAAATTGTTTTTCTTTCTTAACCCCTGATTGCTTTGTACAGATGCAAGTTACTGTGTCTGCAACAGTGGTGTGAGTGACAGTGTTCTTCAGAAAAACATAGATTATGCTTGTGGAAATGGGGCTGATTGTTCAGCAATTCAACAAAATGGGGCTTGCTTTAACCCTAACACTGTTAGGGATCACTGCAGTTATGCTGTGAATAGCTATTATCAGAAGAAGGGCAATGCCCCAATGAGCTGTGATTTTCAAGGGACTGCCACTGTCACTCCCAATCCTCCCAGTAATTACCTTCCTTAACATTTGCTAACAACTTGCTTTTTTTGTTCATAGTCTATGATTCAATTTCCGGCCTCTGTTTCTGACCGTTGTCGGTTTTCGATGATTTGCAGGTGTATCTTCTTCATCATGTGTCTATCCTTCTAGTGCTAGGTAATTCCCCTTTTTCTAGCTTCAGTTTTACTTTTGAATCTTGAATTTGAAGCTCTTGTTCAATTTGCTCTCATACATGATGTGTTGCTTGTTGCTTAACTGGCTTTTCTAGCATTAGTGATTTTCTTGATTGATAAAGTTGAGTTGGCTTAGTTAGTTCTTTTGTGATAAAGTTGATGTTAGTGTTTACTAGTGTTGTAGTTGTGAAACAGATTAGTGAGATGCCGGCTAGTTTGTCGGGTTTAGGTTGATAATGTTGACATTCTTGCAGTGTAGAAATGGATTTTTTAGATCCAAATATGGTTCTAAACTCTTTGCCTTAGTTAGGCACAAAAGCACTCAACTCACATATGTGTACAAACCTTATTTTAGTAAAGTTAGGTTCTCATTTCACTTTTTTGCTATTGTTTATGTGTTTCGTGTTCAAACATCGTGCAGCAATGCCGGTGGCACTACTCCATCGACCACCCCTCCCGGGACTCCGACCTCTCTACCACCTCCGGCCTCTACAACTCCAGGGGGCACCACTCCAACTCCGGGAGGCAACACCACCCCAGGAGGCAGCACTTTCCCGGGCGGGACTACCACCCCAAGTGGTATCCCGGGGTCACCCACAACTCCTGGTTTTGGCCTTGCACCGACGGGGACAGGAACTGGATTTGACAGCGGTAGTGTCAAGCTTCTATCATCTCAAAGCAGCACCTTCATGCTTGCTGCAGTGATCTTCATATTCACCCTCTTTTTCCCAATGATGTGATGAAAACCACCCTCGAGTTGTGCAAGATTCGACAGACGAGAGCCGGAGGAACGAAACGGATGGACCGATGTCGAGGCCGCAAAGAAGTGATTCTCCACTTGAGAGACTTTTTCTTTTTGTGTTGTTTTCTTGAAAAAAGGAAGAGTAAGGGAATCTGATTCTGTGTGGGTGGAGATGTGTGGCTGTTTTCTTTGGGTAGAATGTGCTCTCCTCTGTTTATATTTTTCCTGTGTAAAATCTAGATTAGGGCCCCTAATATGTTGCTTTGTATGTTTGAAATTTTATTGAGATTTTTATACCCCCTATGTTCAATAATTATTATTACTAGACAGTCTTTAACCATTTTAATCAATCATGTTGTTGGTAATCATTGAAAGTGTGCCACGAAATTTTGATTCTTTTTCAGTCACAATAATTGGAGGTGCTTTCACATGGCCTTGTGCGTGATGGGCTGGGTCGAGTCCAGTGAGCCAATTTAAGAAATCACGCTGATTTTGAGGTATAACAATTAAGCCCATTCGAATTGAAATAATTACTCATGGCCCATTAATAATATCTCATGATTTCAACTTTCATCCTATTTCCCTAACAAAAGTCATAATTTTCAGCTATATTGTACTGCATGCAATGAGTTATTACAAATTAACATATACCTAATTACAACCTATTTATTTTATAGAAGTCAATATTTTTATCAGCTACATTCTATATATTTTGAGTAATTATAAAATACTAACATATACCTAATTACATCCTATTTATATAATAAAAGACAAAGTACAAGCTATTTTGAGTAATTACAAAATACAGTAACATACATTACCTAGTTGCATCCTATTTACCTAATAAAAATCATATTTTTCATCTATATTCTGCGTTTTGAGCGATTACAAAATAAAATACTATACAATATCAGGAAAATGATCAATACAAAAATTGATTGCAATACAAAATCCAAATCAAATCTTGACCATCAGATTTGACAATCTAATGGTTAATAATTAAACAAAAACATGGAGAGTCATTATAAAGCAGTTTTAGGTCATATAAAATTCGGGTTTGAGTTCATGTTAAGATCAGTTTATGCAATCCTTATTCCTTACTATAATGACCTAAAATTAAGCTAACAATAACCTACAAATAACCTCCGTATGTTTGATTCTGTATTTTTGTACTAAGGATGGGTTTTGCATGGATCAAAACCCATACTACAATACCAATTACATCTATATTCTATATGTTTTGAGTAATCACATAAGATATACCTAATTTCATCATATTTACCTAACAAAAGTAATTGTTTTTCAATTATATTACTATTAGTTACAAAATAGAGTAAAGGCCAAAATTGGTCCTGAACATATGGTCATTTTATGATTTTGGTCCTAAACTTTATCTTTTGAATTTTGTGGTCCTGCACATTTCAAATCGGATCACAATTGGTCCTCCGTCAATAATTCCATTAATTTTATAACAATCAACGGTTTAACACCAATTTAGAACAAATTATCCGATTTTTAAGTTATTAATTAATTCTCTAATTATTTTATCAAATACTCATTTAAAATCATATGGTCACATTCATGAAAATAACTAATATGCTCACAATTGCGTCGGCGTCTTTGAAGCTCAAACAACACCTGTGAAAACAACTCCATGTTGGCCTCATGGTCCGCCGTCGGCTCCACGTTCCCTAACTATATCCAAAGTCATGTAAACCTCCGCATATTTCTTCCCCAATTTCTCCGGCGTCACATCGACGCCGCGGCACGCGGTCACAATCACGGAAATAGATTGATTAACGATATGGATGCACTCAAACAGATTATTATGTGAATCATCAATCGTAGTAACACCGAGAACGTAAATTGAATTAACTAGACGGTATACAACACGATAGCGCGACTCGGCGCCGAAAATCACCTGACCAGAGGAGGCAGTCAGCATATCGTCGCCGATAAAATCGGCGGAGGAATCGGAGGCGGGATGCTGATGATTCTTCGCGAAGGAGCGGCGGGTGCCCCGGAAGGCGAGAGAGCCACGAGCGCGCGTGAAGGAGAGAACCATTCCCGGGTCTGGAGAAGAATGTCGGGCCACTTGCGGGTTGAAGAGCTAGGGCTAAACACGACATCCGGATCTAGATTGTGGATTGATCGATTCGGATTGGGAGAGGTTTAGAATTGGGGGTTTTGGTTTTTCCGGCGAGAGAGAATTTTGAATTCGAAATGTGAGCATATGAGTGGCGGAGGAGTCTCCGAAGCTGGAGATTAGTGATTTTCCGACGATGTTTGCGTCGGCGTCTTTGCAGATCGGCGTCTTTACACAATTCAGGACCATATGATTTTAAATGAATATTTGATAAAATAATTAGAGAATTAATTAGTAACTTAAAAAATCAGATAATTTGGTCAAAATTGGTGTAAAACCGTTGACTGTTATAAAATTAACGGAATTATTGACGGAGGACCAATTGTGCTCCGATTTGAAATGTGAAGGACCAAAAATTCTAAAAGATAAAGTTTAGGACCAAAATCGTAAAATGATCATATGTTCAGGACCAATTTTGGCCTATACTCTACAAAATAACATATATACATCCTACAGTATTTACCTAATAAAAGTCGTACTAAGTATTTTAAAAAGTAAAGGTCAATTTTGGTCCAAAACATATGACAAAAACATGAATTTGGTCAAAAAACATTCACTTTTTGAAAAACAGGTCCATAACAAATGAAAATATGACCAAAGTAGTCCTTTTTTTTACGGTTCTGTAAAAAAACTAACAGTCAACGCTAATTGCACAATTGCATTACCGTTAGTTTATTGACGAAACCATAAAAAAAAAGACTATTCTGACAAAAATTTCATTTGTTATGGATTTGTTTTTCAAAAAGTGAATGTTTTGAACCAAATTTATATTTTAGTCATATGTTTAGGATCAAAATTGACTTTTACTCTATTTTAAACTATATATTGAGTAATTACAAAAGAACACACACCTAATTACATCATATTTAACTAATGAAATCTTTATTTTTTCTAATGTAGTGAACAATATTCTAAAAACATAATTATATTATTGTTTTGAACCTATTAATATTCACTCATTTATTTGTAGACAAATAAATACTACTAATATAATCTCACTCCATTTGACACAGCAGCTAACTTCCTTCCTAAGAAGCCTTAAAGATATGGACGCACAGCAGAATCAGCGAACGGGAATTCCACGGCCGCCGCCGCCTGCCCCCGGCGGAGGCGGGGATTTTTCCGCCATTCTAACTGTTCTAGGAATGTTCCTCGCTATTGCCGCAATGGTAATGTCGCGTATCTGTTTCCAATTTTTTGATTTTGCCGTACGGGAATCTAGGTTGCTTCTATTTCAAGTTGTAGATATTTGCGAAGCCGACTTGTTTATTTTGATAATTGATCAGGCGTTCTACTCTTGTTGATTTAGGTGTAGTTGACTCGCTATTTTATGGATGTATAAGTTGCGATGATCTCTCTCTCTGCTGTTGTTATGCGATTCGCTTCTGTTTCTTTTTTTTTTTTTTTTTGTGGTAATTGATAGCGTTTAGTAATATATAGCTCCGCTGATGTTTTGAGCTATTTAATTGAAAATCACAGGGGTAAAGATGATCATAACTGATGATGTTAAAAGATACTACTAGTATATAGTAGTTCCTATTGAAAATTACAGTTGTAGAGATGATCACTGATCACATAGTATATGAACAAAAGATTGCTGCTGAATATGCACGCTAGTGTACAGAAGTTTAGGTTGGATGAAATTTATGTTTAGTTAGCATATAATTCGCCTTTGACCCCTTTGGAGGCTAGCCTCCTCTCTTTATGGATGGAGGGACATTGTGATTGAGAAAATCAGGTGCAGGTTATAATTCCATCATCTTCAACTCTAAAGCAGAGTTTTTCCGTGCTGCATCAAGTCCCTGAGGGCCATGTCGGTGTTTACTGGAGAGGAGGTGCCCTTCTGGATACAATTACCAGTCCAGGTACCGTACACTTCACTATACAGCTATGCACTCACGCATACTAACATTTGAAAATGCAACAGATTCAATTATTCCCGTGTATACATTGTGCTTTCCTTTTCACTAATTTGCTTATCTTGAACATAGGATTTCATTTCAAACTACCCCTGATCACACACTTTGAACCCATTCAAGTGACTTTACAGACAGATTTGGTAGAAATTTCTCTCTTCCTCCTCTCCTCCCCTCTCTCTACATATATATACATTTATACTTGTTTGCATGGATAAACAATTATTCTTGAGTGTGTACCTATGCATCTTTACTTCAGAGTAGTCTGACATAAACATACTTTGGAGTAAGAGTGTTATTATCTCTTTCATTTGCAGGTGAGGGACATCCCTTGTGGAACAAAAGGAGGTGTTATGATTAACTTTGAGAAGATCGAAGTAATATTTCTTGCTCTACCAAGTCCTGCAGTTGAATTTAGTGTTTGTATTGTTTGCTATACACATATTATCATAATACTTTCAGGTTGTAAATCGTCTAAGTAAAGATTATGTATATGATACATTACTCAACTATGGTGTCCAATATGACAATACATGGATATACGATAAGATCCATCATGAGATTAATCAGTTCTGCAGTGCTCATTCACTTCAGCAAGTTTACATCGACATGTTTGATCAGGTAATACCTCATTCCTACCTCCTTACCAAAAACCGAATCCCATTCAACTTAAAGAGTGACTTTGAGATTCAGTTAATGTTGCAAATTTACTACCACATACCTTCTGTAAACAGATCCAATTGAAACACAACCAATAATTACCTTTGGAATTTTCAGATTGATGAAAAAATGAAGGATTCTCTTCAGGCCGACTGTACGCGCTATGCGCCAGGTATTGAAATTCTTAGCGTCCGTGTCACAAAACCTAAGATTCCTGAGAGTATAAGACGGAATTTTGAACAGATGGAGGAGGAGAGAACTAAGGTATGTTTTTAGTTCTTACGTTTGGGCTCTAAGCCATTTGTGTGGATTTATGTTTTTATTTTCACTCCTGCTACTTGCGGCAATCTGATATTCCTGCTCAGTTATCTTTTTGTGCCTCTTAACATCGATAGAGTTGATAAATAGATGGTTATCCCATTAGCTCTAGTGATTCTTCTTTTGTTTGTAGTATTTGGGGTTTTGTGTACTAAATTCAAGAACTGTTAGCATCTGTATCTTTTACTGTACTCCTGAATTAAATCAAATGCTTAAACATTGACAGGTCTTGATTGCTATTGAGAAACAGAGAGTTTCTGAGAAGGAAGCAGAGACTCAGAAAAAAATTGCTATAAGTGAGGCTGAAAAGCATGCTCATGTAAGTAAGATCCAGATGGAACAGAAATTGATGGAAAAAGACAGTGCAAGGAAGCAAGAAGAAATATCTAATGCCATGTACGTAGCTCGCGAAAAGAGCTTGGCTGATGCTGACTATTACCGGTAAATTCCTCAACCCTCTATTAAATTACTGCAGGACAGAGAATGTTTTACATTAAGAAATTACTACTGTTTTAGATGCATGAATTCACAGTGTACAAGTAATGATATGAATGCGCATTGAGTATCAACCAAATCTTTGCTTTAAAATAGTGCCAGAAAAAAAATGGGTTACATATTGAGCACTAACTAAAATGCTAAGTACTCCTATTGTGTATTACTCCAGATTTTTACCATTATAACAGTAGTCACTCAGATTGATAATTATTATTTCTGAAAAGATACAATCTTGAAAATGAGCTTATGTTGCTTTTTTGGTCGTCTTTCTAGCACGATGAAAGAAGTAGAAGCAGACAAGTTGAGGCTTACTCCTCAGTACTTGGAACTCAAATTTATTGAAGCTATTGCCAACAACACCAAGATATATTTTGGCAACAAGGTGAGTGGCTATTCTCTTTGTTCCTCTCCTCCACATATTTTTGCTTCTCGTGGTTTATAAGTTTTCCGTACAGGTCCCGAACATGGTTCTCGACCAAAGGCTGCTTGGGAGCTTTTTACAAGATGTTGTGAAAAGAGAGAACTTGGAATTGTAAGTACACATTTGGGTTGGGTTTCGTTGGCTGTTTATCTTGTTGGACTCTTCCCGTTTCACTTTTTGGAGGAGCGAAAGCCTTTGGCTCGTAAAAAATGTGTATACGACGATGTTCAGTTGCTGCTTTTAGATTTCAATGATATGTTCTTTTGTTTTTTTTTTCTTTCTTCTTCTCGTATTGTAATCCTTGTTGCTGGAGTGCAAGTTTTGGGGATATATTTTAGAATTTTGTACGTTTGACGTCAATGCTAATAGATCGTATTTCACCATCAATCGTCGAATCGGTTTTCTGTAGCAAGAATTCATGTATTTTTTCTGTAACTTGCGTGATTTATTAATATTGAATGACTTGCTTATACATAAACTCTATGACGAGGTTAAAAATATTGACAGGTTTGTATTTTATTTGTTAATAAGGGGCGACAGGTTCATATTTAATTTCCTAAAGATTTTCCATTTTCCTTCGTCAAAAGAAAAAAAAATGATTTTCCATTTTTCAAAGCACATGATTTGATTGCTTCGGACCTCCAAATTTTCCATAAGTGGATTTATACACATTTCAAGCAACAAATTAAATTATTTATTAGAACACATTTCAGAGAGAGAATCTTTCAACACTGTCCAATAAAATTTGATGTCTGTGGATTTCTGATTTGAGATACAGCGATTTATTGTTTAAGTGGTGTTCTACTCATTTGTGAAGATGACAGAACACTCAAGAATTTTTGCTCTTCAATTAAAAAATGAATATACAGTAACATACTTAGTACATTCTCAATAAAGTGGGAATATCTTAGCAGCTTTAGGTAAGTAATTAAAATTGTAACACTTGATTTTTGTTGTTACAAGCTAAACAATTATCCCAACTCCATATCCAAAGAAAATCTGGCGTTGAATCCCAAATCATGACGCTCTTTGCCGTTTTTCCATGAATCATGATCCCATCTTCCCCAAATTTATTTCGACAATTTCAATTACAAAACTTTGACATAACTCTTCTATATGGAGTACTCCATTATTCAGTTTTGTTGGTGACACACAAACAACTCTTGGTAGACGAAAATTGGAAAAGTTACAAAAATAGTCAAATAAACTTCAGTTTTAAAACACACTCATTAGGTTACTTAATAGTATCATCATACAAGCGTGGTGTCGAGGCTGACCACGCAAATGTTTGGTATGCATGGTATGTATTCGGCCAACTCATACCTTTATACCAGCATACTGTCCAGGCCGGGCGAGTGCACGTTACGCATCTTATGAATTAAGTCATTTATACCATCATGCTAATTTTCTGAAAATCCAGCAACTCACAAACAATAATATGTGCGCATCCACGTTGCATGGCATGCCCTCTGGCTGAGAGAAACCCGCCGCTGCTGTGGATGCTTTTATGCCGCATAATCCCAAGACAGTTGGCATATCGCATATTCTAACAAATTATTGGAGATGCAACTTTTTTTTATTACAATCTGCATTCTATATAGTTGTCCACACTAGTCAAGATTAATTAGAGATTGCATCCTACATCACTACGTTAATTTTGTATATAGGATTATTTTGGCCTTCCAACTGTTGCATCTATTCAATCTGAGAGATTCATCGTCACACAGCTGCAAATGTATCTTGTAGAGAGCAAAGGAGGTGCAATAGCTTGCATGCTCTTAGCTCTTTCCTTCTTGGGCACGTGGCCTGCACTGTTAACACTCCTCGAGAGGCGAGGCCGTCTCCCTCAATTACACAATCACGAATCTGTTAGCTGCAATCATCATAGCCTTCACATTTGGTGAAATCGGCAATCAAAAGCTAAACTTCCTAGACCAGCTATCTCAGGTCCAAATTAGATAACCCCTCTTGATGTTAAGGACCTTTTCACATTCGTCTGTTTACTCGAATCTTGCTTTGCTATGAATATGAAATGCTAAGCCTATCTATGCTATACAAAATGCAGAACAATTGGCCTAGTGTGTTATTTGCAATGGGTGGTGGGATTTTTCTGAGTCTTGGCAATCTGGCGACGCAGTATGCTTGGGCATTTGTTGGTTTGTCAGTCACTGAGGTTATGACATCCAGCATAACTGTTGTAATAGGTATTATGAATTTTGTATTAAGTTTGTCTTTTTAGTGTTTTTGTGAACCTAAGCTTCATATGTATTTACATTTTGGTCTGTGTTGGCTTTATCCAGGAACAACATTGAATTATTTCTTGGATGGCAAAATCAACAAGGCTGAGATTCTTTTCCCTGGTGTTGGATGCTTCCTGACTGCTGTCTTTTTCGGCACTGCTGTTCATGCCTCCAATGCCGATGATAACAAAGCCAAGCTTGCTATCTATTCGGCTGATAGCAAAGGCGCAGCTGTGTATGTTATTTTTCGTCCAAATATTCATCACGAAAACAGTAGTTCAAGCAATCCACAAGTGTCTTATTGTTTGAGTGTGTGTGTGTGTGTTTGTTGATAGAACTCTCATTTTACAGTGACAAGAATGCTCATGCTTCCAAAGAAACTAATGGAAACAAAGGTAAGACCATATATCATAAGTTTTTTTTTTCTTTCATTCAGATATTCTGTATACAATCTACAGATTTGGAAAATGGAGGCGACAAAGCAAAGTATGGCACTGCAGATTTTCTCATAAAGCTCGAGAACAAAAGGGCAATCAAGGTTTGTTTTCTGCTTACATCAAAGGAGAAATATACATATACAAAAATACAATATTGAAAACAAAATTTGAATTTGGTGCTTGCTGCTGCAGGTTTTTGGGAAGGGGACTTACATAGGTTTGGGAATAACTTTCTTTGCCGGATATGCTTCTCTTTCTTCACTCCGGCATTCAATCTGACCACAAATGATCAGTGGCATACATTGAAAGACGGTGTCCCCAACCTGAGTGTATACATTGCAATTTTCTACTTTTCATCATCCTGCTTCGTGATAGCTGTCAACCTCAACATCACCTTCTTGTACCACCCCGTCTTGAACTTTGCCAAGTCGTCGTTCAAGGCCCATCTTTCTGACTGGAATGGTAGAGGTTGGGCCCTTTTGGCCGGACTTCTATGTGGATTTGGTAACGGCCTCCAGTTCATGGGCGGCCAAGCTGCTGGATATGCTGCAGCTGATGCTGTTCAGGTCAGTCCACTAACTATGCAGCGAAAAGTCAGAAAAATCTTGATCATATTTTGGTTGGTTTGTAGGCTTTGCCCCTTGCGAGTACATTCTGGGGTATATTTCTGTTTGGTGAGTACAGAAGATCTTCCAGAAGAACGTACATGCTTCTCATTGTGATGTTGCTGATGTTCGTGGTTGCTGTCGCTGTCCTCATGGCGTTGGCAGGTCACCGCAAGTAGTGACTAAAACCGGCATGTATACCAGATGTATAGCAAGTTGCAGTAGAGAGAAATGCAGTGGTGATGATCATGATTGGGAAAATTTACATTAACTTATTTAGCTGCTCCTTTCCTTTGTAGTCTGCAAATGAATGTTAAATAGATTGAAAAGAAGAAATGCAAATTTACTGCCAAAGCTCAACAACTGAATTTGGTTGAAACACACATTAGAAAATTATAAAGAGATTGCATTTTTGTTCTAGTGTCATATACAACTTTCTTAAAATTTGTTATTTTTCTGAGTTTTTTCTTTTGGTTTTCAGTCAAAGCAACAAGTTTTGGTTTTCACGAGTTATCTTCTCTTTGCTTACAGAGATATTGCTTTAGCACAATCAACATTCTCATCAAATTTGACTATTAATCAATAAAAAGTCAGATCTTATTGATTCTGTGGTAGTATAACATTAGTGTCACAGTAGGCAAATAGCCATAATTTAGGAAGGATCAACAAAAAAACTAGTGCACGTTCAAGATTGGTATGCATTATAGTGCAGTACCAACAAATGAATCTCAAAATCTTGTGAAAAAACAGAGCAATCGGAATCAGGCGTATGCAATAAATTAAGAAGTTACATTGGAAAAAGGCGTTCTATTCGATTTGCTAGAAATTTCAGACCAGGCTCTTTGATTTTGAAGCTCCCTACTCGACTTTATCAGACGAATCTATAGACCAATTTGCCTTCCATGCAATGGAGGGCGATAGAAGACGTTCTGTTCTCCATCCTGATGATCGGAGCTGCCAAGCAACGATAAACCAAAAATTACAACTTAGGTATATATGAGAATGGCAATCCTTTTCTCATTTTAAGTCATGAACTAAATGTGAACACCATGATTGGAATATGACTAATGCTTCTACTTTTTCATTTCCTTATCCCTAAGAACAAGAGGAAAAATCAAAATTAACATTAGTATTTCCAGGAAGTACCATAAGAAGAAAGTCTTGATAGTTTTTATCCATCCATGACTGGCTCTGGATATGCATAGATTGATTTTTGTCATCCAGTTTTGCCAAGACGAGAGCATGCATGAAAGCTTGTAGGACATCTGCTGCTGTCGAATCTCTATGCATGATCACATCAACAAAACTCTTTCTTGGAAGTAGTATGTACATTCCTAGCAAAACCGAAAGGAGTTAATAAGACTTAAGTGTTGATTTGAACTACCAACTGTAAGAAAGGGAATAAATGAGATGAACCTTTGTTGTAATAAGAGCTGGCAAGACGCGAGAGATCTACCCTGTTCTCCATAAAATGAGAATTTACATATCAATGTAATTATGTTTCCGACGTTATTAGGTATTGTTACATGCTAAATGTGTTAGAAGAAAATGCTCGGGATGAGTAAATCGCTAAACGAAGGAATCTGGGAAATGCATGTCAAAAGAATAACAGTACAGTTGAGAACTTACACTTCATCATTATTAAGTGAAGAGATCCGGACACTTAAGCGTACCCGTTTCCCCAAATTTTCTACCCTGCTCGTCATCCATGAACTCATCCACCGAGGTAAAATATGTTCCATTACAGAGACCTCTTTTGGTGAAAGAACTAGAAAACAAAAAAAAAAAAACAAAAAAGAAAACAAAAAAACAAAAAAAAAAAAACAAAAAAAATCAGCGTTTTGGAATCTCAAGTCCTACAGTTTCATAATATCAGAGACTCGATGTCTCACCTTGACCAGTCTTTATGTAATGTGGCAAGAGAATCGAGCTCCTTTCAGAGTTTAATGTGCTCAGTGTAAGGCAACGAACAGCCCTGTAGTTTGCTGCAAATAAAGTAGATGACTGAGTTAAGGTGGATGCAGTTGCAGGTTATGTTAGTTCAGACAGAAGAATCACCGGGCAATATAAGCAATAAGACTATCAGAGGAGACTAACCATACATATGAAAGACGGTGAGAGACAGAAAACAAAACCATATGGCCATTGAATGCCCCATAGTGATGTGGGCAAGAAGCATTCCTAGAGCCATCCCAATCATCGTTGCTAGAGTCTCTTGGCTACCTTCCTATCTCATTCCGGTAACAAGTTTCAATGAATAAAAACGATGAAAACATTTACAGTTACTGCAATATACTGACCGATCCTTTAAATGAAGCGTATTACCTTAGCAGATATATCAGCTGCATTGTTCTGAAGAGCAAAATGTTGTGTTAAGGCGGCTCTAGTTGCACCACTGGCAACCCCAGCTGTTAAGTAGCACATATGGAAAGAATTGGAGCAGAAATAATTAATATGACTTAATATGCATGAGGGCTTGAATTAACGATTCAACTAACTTTCAGAACTTACTGAATGATCGTGATATGCTTCCCAAGCATACAATGACCACAAAAGCCGAAGGGAATAAAGGGGAAAGAAGGTCCATCAGCATCCCTGCAACAAATTCAGTCTAGTCTCAAACTTGAAGCATTAGAAATGAGCTAATTAATATTGTAAAAGAATCGATAAATATGACAACTACCATATCAGAAAATAAATATACAAGAATGCTACATAGTAAAAAATATAATGCAGCCCAATCAAATTGTAGTAGCAACAACAGAAATGATTTTGGCAAATAGAGGTGAAGACAATATTACCAAGGTCATTCATGAGATCTGCAACAAGACGCCACATTTTGGCATTGCTATCCAGGTCAGCCCCCTGATGAAAAGAGAATGTGGTGTTGGGATCTTAATCTCTTTACCAGACAACATTTCATGCATATATAAGGTTAAGCATTATAGACTTTTTCCTTTTCTGCCATTCACATGCATAGTGATAAATCCAAAAAAAAACAGTGAAATATTACCCGGTAAAATGTAAACAAGACACCTCCAAGCATTCCAGTTAAATCTCTCAGAAACCACTGACATAGGTTTTTAGAGTGGGATTAATAAACAGATGGAGAAAAAGCCACTCGAACTTTCAAATGATTATCATCTTGCACCATGTAAAAATAAGTAAATACGTAAACCGTAACAGAATGTATACCTGAAATGTAGCCCCGATAACTGTGGCTGATTTCTCACCAACACCAATGGCACTAAGAAGAGCCTAAAGCAACTAATACATGCACTTTAGTCCTACATACATATGACATATCAAAAGGCTAAAGATTGCAACAATCTTATTACCTGTGTGGAAAGCATTGTTCTCACATAAGTCGATAGGCCCTGCAAGTAACCTTGCCAATCAATATCGAGGGCAAAAACGCTCTGGATTTAATGAAAAAACTAGAAAAACAAAGGGCTGGCAACCTGCAATGAATCCCATATCTGAAAAGGGACATAATCAGGAGTCACACTGCCTGGAAATCCCTGCAATTTTGTGCCAATTTCAGATCAAATGGAATTTCTCCTTACACCAATTAAGCTCACTCATCACAATTATTGAAGTTCTTTTCCTCACAGGTTATGGCATTAACATTTCTTACTGTGCTTGAAATAACACAGTCATTGGAAAACTGAAAACAAACATCCATCAAGCAATTCTTACGAAGAAAGATTAATAGCGAGGAACATATCGACATTTCACCTCAGGAACAAAGGCGTCGAGGATTCTCCGAGAAAGATGATTGAAACGGAGAGACGATTTCCGTACGGTGGCTCCGGCGACAGTGAAAGTTGCAGTCTTTGTGAGTTTTGAAGAAGCGCTGCCGTTCCATTCTTCGATCACTGAGGCCTCCGGTTCCATTACTGCTTCTCTAGACGTGCTACTATCAAAGTCAAGACTTCATTTTTTTCTCGGAAACAAGATTACAAGGAGAAAATATTCTATAGCAAATTAATAAAGGTAATAAAACATAATGAAATTAAGGAGAGAAAAAATCACAAAATTTACAAATGAAAAGTAAAGAGGGTGAAAAACACAAGATCGTATATTAATGAGGGTTAAAAACGAAAAAAGAAAAAATAGTTGGGCCAAAAACAAGGGCGGAAAACGAATAATGACATATTAGTAGGGCCAAATTTATGTTATTAAGTTTAGTGTAATTCTAAATTAGGCATAAAATTGTGCAATAACTGCAATTAGTATAAACTATTATAGTGATTCTTCTTCCGCCGGCGGCAACTGAGGAGGAGAGAGCGGAAGAAATGCGGAGAGCAGCGAATTTTCTCCTTTCAAGACGACACTTTTCATCATCAGAAGCAGAAATCCCAAGCCTATATTCATTCCTCCAACCCTCAATCTTCGCGCTCAGGAAAAACCCTCAATCACAAGAAACAAACAAACCCAATCAGAATCCAGTTTCGAACTCCATTTCGCAGCACCAAAAATCCAATCTTGAAGCGGCTCTCCATCAATCCCTTCTCGAATGCGACACCGACGAGGCGTGGAAATCGTTCAAGTCGCTCACCAGTGGCGCCGCCTTTCCGAGTAAGCCCCTCACGAATTCGTTAATCACGCACCTGTCCTCGCTCTCCGACACCCACAATCTGAAAAGAGCGTACGCGTCGGTGGTTTTCGTGTTGGAGAAGGATCCGTCGCTGCTGGAGTATGAGAGCGTGAGGGCCCTTTTGGTTTCCATGAGAGAAGCCAACACCGGCGCCGCCGCGTTCGCAGTGGCGAAGAGCATGCTCAAGAACAGGTTTTTCATGCCGTTTGAGATGTGGGGCTGCGTGCTCGTCGACATATGTAGGAAAAATGGGAGCTTTTCTGCTTTTTTGGGTGTGTTTCATGAGTGTTGTAGGATGGCTCTTGAGGAGAAGGTGCATTTCATGAGGCCTGATTTGACTGCGTGCAATGCTGCATTGGAGTGTTATTGTAGGGAGTTTGAATCTGTTGTTGATGCAGAGAAAGTGGTGGAAACAATGTCGTTGCTAGGGATTAGGCCGGATAAGGTGACATTCGGACTGCTTGCGTATCTATATGCTGTGAAGGGGCTGAATGAAAAGGTGGTTGAGTTAGAGGGTGTGGTTGAAAGGCTTGGTGGTTTTGATGCAAGTGTTCATGTGCATAATCTGATTTGTGGGTATTTGAAGTCTGGTGATTTTGAAGCAGTTTCAGCTGCAATAATACGCGGTGTGAGAGAAGGGGGGGACGAGACCGGGTTGAGTCAGGGGACTTGTGATGAAGTGGTGAGAGGGTTTCTGCAAAATGGGGATCATAAGAGTTTAGCTAGCTTGATCATTGAGTGTCAAAAGCTCGAATCTTCATCTCTTGTGGTGGAGAGATCTTTTGGTTATGGTGTCATCACTGCTTGCATCAGTCTCGGTTGTCTAGAAAAGGCTCATGGAGTTCTTGATGAGATGAATGCTCGTGGTGCTTGTGTTGGATTGGGCGTTTACGTGCCAATCTTGAAGGCGTATTGCAAGGAGCAAAGAACTGCTGAGGCTGCTCAGTTGGTTACAGAGATTAGCAGCTTAGGGTTACACTTGGATGTCAGTAGTTACGATGCTTTGATAGAAACATCCATGTCATGCCAAGATTTCCAGTCAGCCTTCTCTCTGTTTCGTGAGATGAGAGAGTCGAGAATGCTTGATCTGAAAGGCAGTTACTTGACGATCATGACCGGCCTAACTGAGCATCACCGACCTGAGCTGATGGCATCCTTCTTGGATGAGGTTGTCGAGGACCCTAGAGTTGAAGTAGGCACTCATGATTGGAACTCGATCATCCATGCCTTCTGCAAGGCCGGGAGGATGGAGGACGCGAGCAGGACTTTCAGGAGGATGAATTTCCTTCACTTTGAACCGAACCAGCAGACCTATCTGTCCCTCATTAACGGATATGTGACCATAGAGAGATACTTCAGTGTTCTGATGCTTTGGAATGAGGTGAAGAGGAAGATATCTGGTGAGGGGGAGAGAAGATTCGAATTGGATCATAGCTTGGTTGATGCTTTTCTGTACGCGTTGGTGAAGGGCGGGTTCTTTGATGCTGTGATGCAAGTTGTGGAGAAATCGCGGGAGATGAAGATATTTGTCGATAAATGGAGGTACAAGCAAGCTTTCATGGAGAAGCATAAGAAGCTGAAGGTGGTGAAATTGAGGAAGAGAAACTTGAGGAAAATGGAGTCCTTGATTGCCTTCAAGAATTGGGCTGGTTTGAGCACTTGAAAAAGGTTTTGCATCTGTGTTTGGCTGCTCGCTCGTCTTCTCAACCAGACACGCTGCAGCCCATTGGATCGGCATCTAGAGCCAGCAACGAGGCATCTAGGGAGCTGCTGCTGCTTGAGCATCGGAGGTGGTTAGCAGAGCTGGATTTGGGTCTCAAGAAACGAGCATCTGGAAGCGCGTTGCTGGCTAACTACGGCCTCTTCAATGGTGACGAGATCTGAGAAGAAAGCAGGATGCAGGTGGAAGAGTTCATAGTTTGGATATGCTCTAATAATGCAACTGATCTTTGCTTTCACCAAAGTTAGTTAATTAGTTAGTTATCTTTCTGAATTAACCATTGTCACGGATATATTTCGGAATTCACAAGGGCAATTGCCCCACCTAGAAAAAATTTATGTATACTACATTTAATAGTTAATTTTTTTTTTTTTAAATATCCTTATTTTTGGCCCTTCTTAATGTATTAAAATATCTTTATGTATATTTTTGCCCCACCTATGTTGAATTCCTGGCTCTGGCTCCGTTTATGTAAAAAAAGTTTTTGAAAAAAAGAATCAATATATGGTTGAGTCTGAGTGCGGGTAAATTTATTGGAAAAGTTATGAATTTGATTTTTACTAGATCGTTTATCAACACTAATTTATATTAACGTAACGGCAAATTTCACTATAATAATTATTGAGATCCAATCATATTTCATTTTCGGAAAAATCCTTAATTTTGTATCTGCAAAAAAAAGGTAACAACCGTTGAGAATCTGACTGTAAACGCGCCACATATATTAAATCGAATGTACCATAAAAGATTCCAACACTTGTTTGACTTAACATTTCAATATATATCGCCAAAATCAAGAACAGAAAAAGAGAGATACTCACACACGTTATAGAGAGTGTTCAAGTTCGATCAAATTTTTTGCTCTCCCATCCCATTTACCCAGAGAGATTTAATCATCCCTATTTGAGGTTTTTCCCAACCCCCTCTCTTTGAATGATTCTTTTCCGATTCTTGATTGCTGTGATGTCTGATTGTACTAGTTCGTTTAGTTATTTTGAACTATTGTCTTATTAAGAATTTAAATTTGGATCCCTTGAATTCACATTCAAACCATATGCAGTAATAATGTTGATGTAGTGGTAGTAGCTTTGACTTTCTTATAGCTGTGTGTAGGGTGGGGTGATGCAATGATTGAGGTGTGGAGTGCTGCTTAAGAATGTGCATGATTGAATGATTTCTTAGTTTATCTTTGGCTCATGGACTTGTAAACAGTAGATTTAAGTTTCTTGTATGCATATTTCTAGTTAGGATTGATTGATTGAATGAGTTTGTGTTAATATCTATAGCAAGAAAATGCAATTCTAGATATTAAAGAAGTTATGTTAGTGGGCGTTTCGAACTACATTTTGGAAGCTTTCTCCTCACTCACTTCTAATGGCATTGATTTCCGAATTTAGGTGTAATGAGATGAACGTTTTTGTGCAACTCGCGGTGGTTTTATGGGCTCTGGCGAGCCTCGAAGAGGCAACAGCGAACGGGGTTCAATCCCTTTCAAAAATTGCTATCGAGAAGGCTGTTATTTCTTTAGATAAGAATGCTTATGTTAAAGCTTCTCCATCAGTTCTTGGAGTCAATGTAAGTTTTCCATTTATGCAATCTGCTGATGCCATAAATAGACACACTTTTCTGTGAGTTATACTGTATCATTTGCAAACTGGTTTGTTGTAAGAAACTGATTTCTTAGATGGTTAAATTTGACTTGAAACAACTTCCTATATCAGGGAAACAACCAAGATTGGATTACTGTGGAATATAAGAGCTCAAATCCGTCGGTTGAAGACTGGATTGGTGTATTTTCTCCGGCCAACTTCAGGTAAAGAAAATGCATAAGTCAGTTTAAGATTTAATTTGGCAGAGTTAACTAATTTTAGAAATTTCATCTATTTTTCTCAGTTCTTCTACCTGCCCCCCAGAAAACTCGAGAGTTGGGCCGCCATATTTGTGCACAGCACCCATTAAGGTTTTGTCTGATTCCAGTTTTCAGTAATTCTACAAAACCAAAAGCTTCTCCACTCTACTTTTGAATCTAAAAAAGACTAATATTTGTATGGTTTGATTTATCTGCAGTATCAGTTTGCAAATTTCAGCAATCCCAATTACAAGGATACAGGCAAAGGCTCTTTGAAGCTTCAGTTGATTAACCAAAGATCGAATTTTTCATTTGGTTTATTTTCTGGTGGTGTGTCAAATGTAATCATCCTGCTCCACAGATTATACTGTTTGTTCGTCCGGTTATAGTGGTCATGATGAAACGTGGATATATATATGTATGCTTAATTTGTTTCTTTCTTCTTTGGAACAGCCAAAGCTGCTGGCTGTGTCAAATGTAATCGCCTTTGTTAATCCTAATGCGCCTCTATATCCGCGTTTGGCGCAAGGGAAGGAATGGAACGAAGTGAGTTCTTATCATATAAGCACCTCTTCGTATTCAGAGGCATTTCCATGTGGTTGATGATGATCTTCTTTTCTTGACGTTATGTTCAAGCTTTCCCTAACAAACGAGAAAGACTAATTTTTTTGAGATGTTGGTGCTTAGATGACCATCACCTGGACTAGCGGTTATGCTATTGAGGGAGCACAGCCTTTCGTTCAATGGGGCCCAAAGAACGGTCCACGGTTCCGTGCCTTGGCAGTTACGTTGACATTTGATCGTAGCAGCATGTGTGGTGTGTTAAAATCCTTTTATATTGCTTTAACCTTCGATTATAGTGAAGTGCCTCCATATTCTACGTTTTGAGGTAAATGTTGAAAGAGGATCACATATTTTGTAGGTGCACCCGCGAGAACAGTTGGCTGGCGCGACCCTGGATTCATACATACTGCTTTTCTTAAGGACTTATGGCCCAACTCAATGTATGCTCTATGTCACAAGATAATTTCAAACCCCTTTTTAGGAATATTACATGTATAATGCTTCTTCAGATACTGATCTTTGTAAAGTTTCGGCATCTAAAATTTCAGAAAACCTAATTTTATTAGTTTTTCAGGTACACCTATAGATTGGGGCATTTTATGCTTGATGGTACAAATACAATTACTTGGAGTGATGTTTACGAGTTTAAAGCTTCTCCATATCCGGGTCAGAACTCTGTGCAACGAGTCATCATTTTTGGCGATATGGGAAAGGTTACAACTCCTTTCAGAAAGCACTTTTTACTGTGTTGGTCGCGTTTTTACTGCCTCAGAAGGATTCAAGTGACTGAGAAGTGTGTTCTGGTTTTTCTGCATTGTTTGTGCAGGATGAAGCTGATGGATCCAACGAGTACAACAATTTCCAACGCGGTTCCCTCAACACGACCAGGCAGCTCGTGGATGATCTGGAGAATTATGACATAGTCTTTCACATAGGAGACATCTGCTATGCTAATGGATATCTCTCTCAGTGGGATCAGTTCACTGCTCAAGTCGAGCCTATTGCTTCGAGGGTCCCCTACATGATAGCCAGGTAAATTGTAGTTTTCGACCAAACTGATCATCATGCTCTCTCTCTCTCTCTCTCTCTCTCTCTAAATATTGGTGGTTTCCCCTAAAGTGGCAACCATGAGCGCGACTGGCCTGGATCAGGTTCGTTTTATGAGAACAATGATTCGGGTGGAGAATGTGGGGTGGCGGCTGAGACTATGTTCTTCGTTCCAGCTGAAAATCGAGCGAAATTCTGGTATGTTGAATTGACTTCTGATGTTGCAACTTTTACAGAAGTTGCCTTTTCATTACAATCAGTATAGCCTAAAGAGTAAAGGCAATTAGTTTCTTGCTTAGAAACGCGTGATTTAAGTATGTCATGTACAGGTATTCAACGGACTATGGCATGTTCCGATTCTGCATAGCTGACTCTGAACATGACTGGAGAGAGGGAACCGAGCAATACAAGTTCATTGAGCACTGCCTGGCGTCTGCAGACAGACAGAAGCAACCTTGGCTGATATTCCTTGCCCACCGCGTTCTAGGCTACTCGTCTGATGCTAGCTATGCTATCGAAGGATCATTTGGAGAACCAATGGGGAGAGATGACCTTCAAAAACTGTGGCAGAAGTACAAAGTCGATATAGCTGTCTACGGCCATGTCCATAATTACGAAAGGACTTGCCCTATATATCAGGTAAAAAAACTCAATCTAATTCTGTACTACATTCTTCATTCAATGAAGATTCATGATTTTGAACAAATTCATCACCATGTTTCTGCAGAACATCTGCACAAGCAAGGAGAAGAATTACTACAAGGGGGGTTTGAATGGCACAATACACGTAGCTGCTGGCGGTGGAGGCGCCAGCCTCTCGCCATTCTCACCTCTGCAACCTAACTGGAGTTTGTTCAGAGACCTTGACTACGGGTTTGTGAAGTTGACTGCGTTCGACCACTCCAACCTGCTGTTCGAGTACAAGAGAAGCAGAGATGGGGAGGTTTACGACTCCTTCAAGATATCCCGGGACTACAGGGACATCTTGGCCTGCACCATCGATAGCTGCCCGAGCACGACCCTCGCCTCGTGATGGTCTTCTCACTCTCCAGCTTTATCATGCTTTTCTTTGTCCTCCAACTTCAGGGCTGTATGTATACATGCATTTGTAATCTCAGAACGTTGAAGGAAGGGTGTATTATGTGCTATTTGCACTACATTTACTGAGGCTGGTTCATTGCAATTTTTTACAACCCTTTTTCAATATTCTTGTATAATAAATATGGTAGTGGAATAAAAAAAGACATTTAAAGGACTAGAATTCTATTCCTTTTAGTAGAATAAAATCTAAGATTTGAGAATTGAATGAGGGTCTCAAATTCACAATCCACAATTAGTGGCTCAAAACACTAGTGACATGTATGGCATGCCAAACACAGCCTTATTAATCACTCGAAAATAAAATACTTAAAAAAAGAAAACAAAATACTACTAGCAATTCAAAGCTTCGCTCCAATCCAGACCATGAGTTGTATCGAAAAATCTTGACCATTTCTCCTGCCCCTTCATAAAAATAATATACTCCCCTGATCAATCGTTTTGTTGAAAGTTCCCATTTTTATTATTTTTCAAGAATACGCGAAAGTCACTCCCACTGTTCTTGAAGAAATCTAATCAACAAATTTCAGAGTCAGCAGCAGCTTTCTTCATTGATCTTCTTGATAAAAATTCATTCTTTTTCGTGGGTTTTTTCTGGCATCGAGATCTTCACTTTCTGCAGAGGCTCATCAGTTTCAACCCATCAAAATTCTGTGGAGCTGATGCCTTTTTCTCTTGAGATAGAAGAGGTTGAATTTTAGCCGTTTGTGTGTAAATGGATTTATGGGTTGTTGCAGCAGCTGCTGGAGTTGGATGCATAGCGAAGAACTTGCCGAATTTCTCAGCCGACAAGAAAGAAAGTCCACGTGGACCTTCTCTCAAATATGTTCAGACAGAATCAAGAAATTTATTGCAGCAATTGAGAGATAAGACATGCCCATTGCGTAGATTAGCCCAGCAAAGAGGCCAAGATGATTCACTTTTTGATTTGGAAAATCATTCAGATGTTAATGGTGACTATCATCCAGAGAAAAGTGGGATTCTTGAGGATTATAATCTGTCAGCAGGAGTTGTTGGTTTAGGAGAAAATCAGCAGCTAGAAGGTCAAAACATGAAATTGGGGAAGGCCAAATTGGCAAGAAACAGAAGATGTCGGATTAGGCCATTGTTAACCTCTTTAGGGGCTTGTGTGGATAATATGGAACAGCACAGTTCATGTCTGCATCCCCCACCCATGCCTCCAGTCAGACCAGTGTTGGTTACTGATGCAATGTGGGGCAAAAACTCGTGTCCTAGCCAGTCCGATGCCTGTCTGGATGAAACGGGAAGGGAGATCAAGGCGTCACCTTCTCCCTTTAAACAGTTTGAGGAGCTCAAGAAGCCGAGCAAGGGCTCTAGCAGATCATCGCATTCACAAGGTTCGTTTATGATCATTTAGGTTGCATTCTTGTTCTTTGTTTATGTCATTTACAGAGATGATGTCTGAATTCTTGATTTCTCTGCCTTTGCATGATGTCTGTTGTGATTTTTCACAGGAGCTGAGGCGTTGCTTCTTTTCATTACTGGGATGACTGTTGGGATAGTGGGTGCAACCACTTCTTGGAAGAATGAGGTAGATGGGTTGGGCAGGAAGCTAAAGCAGATGCATGGTTTGGTACAAGACTTGCAGGAAGAGCTCGACCTGAACGAAATGGTGACGGTGAAGGAACTAGACAGCGAGGGCAATCTACCTCCCGGAGAAGTAGAAGATTCGCCTCTCTCGACTGTAGAGCCGGTCCCGTCTCCTTCCCTTGTAAATGCCAGTGGGACGAAAGCAAGTGATGATAACAAGGCAGAGAACCTAGAGCTGTTGAGCAGAATTGAGGCAGAGCTTCAAGCAGAACTGGAGGTGCTGGAACTGAACATGAATGTATCTGATCAAGATGGAATATCTAGTGTTGTTGAGGTAAGAAATTCATAGATATGTAAATAATTTTATTGTTGACATGATGATATCTGATTGATTTTCTAGTTATGTGAATGCTAAAATTTGTGCATTTGATCTGTTTTTGGCAGCACGATCCAGATTTCGAACCAGAAATCGTTCGAGCCGAGCTGATGCCAGCAATGGTGGACGATGCAACAGAATCAGAAAGCAGAACAACAGATACGACAGCAGATTGCTCCAAACCTGCAAATTACTCTGTTTCTCCATGGGAGCTGAGCTTGCGGCTCCATGAGCTGATAGAGTCGAGGCTTGAGACGCGCATCAAGGACCTAGAGATTGCGCTTGCCCAGAGCCAAAACAGAGTTAGAATACAGCACAGTATCGTCTCCGGGAGGAGATATTCTTACAGCGAAACAGAGTCCTCATCTGCTCACCATAGTCCTACCTGCATATGTGATGAACACGCCATGAGAGAAGACGAACCATCAGAGAACGACGGGGAATCTGGCAGCAAGAGCATTGACCAGGGACGTCGCTCTGCCAACGGAATACAGAATGGGAACTGTGACTCCATGAAAGATATGCCCCAGATTTGGGATAATAAGCAAACATTTATGAGCCTCCACACTAATGAGGATTCCATGAGTGAAGATGAAGGCAGTGATGAGTCAGAGATGCTACTAATAAAGCAGATACTAGAGAGAAGGAAATCAGGCTCTGGTTTTAATTTTAAATTTTGATTGTATATATGTACATTTCAGCTGCAAACTGGTACCATAAATATTGAGTGTATATATATAGCTTACTTGTACAGGTGAAAGCAATGAGGTCAAAAAATAAAGATGTGTTTTTTTTGCCAAATTAGGAATGTTCTTGATGGAGGTCTGCAGGAAGGACAACTAAATGATTCATGGGCATCGTTCGAACGTCTGGTGGAAAACAGAAAGAACTCAACTAAAATGACTAGTTTTTCTCCAACATAACTCTACATTTTCAACCAAATGCATAAAACACTACATAAGTAGGAGAATTATTATGCTCAAAATATAAACCATAAGCAGCAATGACAAATCAATTGATAATTCCTGAGAAAGAATGTAACTTGAGTAAAATATACCACTAAGGGATGACTTTTTTGTGCCTGAAATAGATCAAAAAGAGACCGTACACCACTACACAACAGACTCCAGAAATTATGAGTACCCAATTAAATGTAGAGGGCTCGTCGAACACGGTGTCTTTGAAATTCATTCCAAAAACTGCAGTCACGACGGCAAACATGGTAGTCACGAAGGTAGCAGCTGTGAGAAGCAACTCGAATTTAATCAGCTGATTCTGGACATTTCCCTGTTACAGCAGTAAGAGTAAGTTAAACGTTAAAGACGATATACTTGAAACAAAAGAAGTGATAATTGGTTGTTTCTATTACCAGCTTTATGTTGATTAAATCCTCAGTATCATCAATATACTCTTTTAGCTGCACGGCCAAGGAGCATCAAATTATACATATGCAATTAAGCATTGATGCAGTAAGAAAATTGTGCTTATTGTAAAACTTTCCTTACCGATAGCAACTTGTTGAGTGTGTTGTCTATGCCAACAAAGTATGCCTCGAGTAACATCTCAAGCTGATCGATGTTTTCTGCAGCAGAAGATGAGCTCAAGAAGCTTCCGTGTTTGCTGGTACTCATAGTGCTGAAAGCTCTCTGCAATCTGAGAACTCCGCTAGATGATGCCACCGGGGAAACAGGAGCAGATTTGGATCCAAAATTTACATCTTCTGAGATATTGATTGGATTGCCTGTATCACTGTCGGTAAGTATATCCCTTCTTTCTTTCTTCTCAGTTAGATACATCTCCGCCATGTCACCATCATCGTTCATCAGATGTTCTATTTCATCACAAACCTAATATTCAAGAATAAGTAATATATCAAAACTTGCCAAGTTTATGTTAGGCTGTGCCAGATATAGTATCACTCAATTTACCTTTTGCACTCGCTGAGTTAAGGCCAGAAGGCTCCCTTTGAATCTACGTACACGCTCTAGATTGAGGGTGCTTATGGATGAGGCCAATTCATCAAGCACGGGATATATGTCCAACTCTAAATCTTTAACCTACTAAATTCATGAAGTTCAGTGTAATGATATTCTTGGATCCGTTATCGAGACCCTAAATACATAAAACAAACACAACTGCATACCTGAGCATCAAGTGACATACATGTATGTTCCAAAGCAACCTCCAAAGCCCTGAACTCGAAAGGTAGATCGTCTGAACCACATAGCAAATTATTAGCAGAGCTACGATTAACTCATAAGGTGATTGACCAGAGAGAGAGAGAGGGAGCACAAAATTATTGTTTAGAATTTCCTTCGTGGTGATGTGCCCACTTCACTGACGTCTTGCACTTCTAATTTTTCACATATACAAAGATTTCAGTAGCTCTTGTATCATTATCAAGATTTCAAAGAAGCATGCACATCCAATTTTCTATCACCTATCCTACTTATTATTGAACTGATATTAAAAAAAAATCAATGTAAAGAAGTAGCACAAAAGAAACAAAATGTACATAACAAATGTCAAGAAATTTTCAAATTAAACACATGAAAAATTAAGCATATCAGCAATTTTGGTATCTTACCATAATTATCCTTGGATACCTCTAGACGCTTGCACAACTCATATTTGTACTGTTGCACGGACTCTTCTACAGAGTTCTTCAATATAACCTCATCAGCTGTGATTATGCACCTAATCTGTTCGAGACTCACAACAATAGCCTTCTCACGACCTAATATCGAGGAGGGATAGATAAACAAAGGATCCAGAAGTCTGAGATCTCTGGAAGGTAACGAACAACGCCTCATGACAGTAGACTTATCCAGTTCCACAACTTCCAAGTTCCCTTTGGTATCAATCAATATCCAAGACCGATTTCCAAGATTATGAGTTCTCTTCTTTAAGCCTGGAAATCCAGGCCCACATGCATTGTGCCTCCCAATACCATTAACATAATAGCTCGAAGGGTTCAGAGAAGATACGAAAGATTCAGGATCAGCACCGAAAGATGGAGCTCCGGGTTGAGCCATTTTGTTAGACTTCTTCTCTCCTTTATCTCATCCAGACCTTCACATCCAAGAGTTCTCTTCATCGGTCGACTTCAAGATGTAGGCTAGTGCCTGCATTCTAGGAATTAAATCTTACTCCGGCAACTAAACAATTTAAGATAAAGATCACACCTCATGTACTCACATACTATGCTACTAACAACCATTAAAAGAAACTGCCAACACTTATGCAAGGAAGTCACTGAGCAATCGGTAACAGAGTAATTTGATACTGAAACATAAAATTACTCTAAAATCCAGAATCAAAAACCAATTTAGGGCATCAGGCTATGCCAAATTTCCACTAGAAAGGATGAAAATTTTGTACCTACATATACAGATAAAGCTCAATTCTTGAAAATGCCATGTCTTATCTAATCTGGGAGAACGACCACCAAAATCCAACATATTGATTTCCAATGACAAAACCCCCCACCTCCGTTGCTTTAATCTAGAAATCATATGTATATTGTGTGTATAGGAAGGCGTTTGAAAAAGATCATACCGTTGGTCACAAGAATCCGCCTTGATTCAATGAATTTGGGCTATGGAGATTCTCGATTCACTTTGAACTGTCCCGCTTGTTGGAAGTGGAGTCCGTGTGTGGGAGAGAGGCCGCACGTTACGAAGTTTCCGGTGATGGCGACTTGTCTCGCCCTATCTTTTTTTCTTTTTTGTTTTAATAAATGGAATAAAATTCAGATGATAAAATCTGATCAATATTTGTTTTACCTCAAAAAATATCTCTATATGTAGATTATTAGTACTACTCCTACAACAATTTTATTCATTTATGAGCCTATATGTGAAATAAAAGATTTATTAAAAGAATCTCCTCCTCAAGTTCATCTTTTAACAAATAAACATTTTCTATGAGTAAGGTTGGTTGTTTATATTTTATAGTACTCCAATTGTTACTTTTTTTATATTATAGTTAGATTTGAATGCGATCATGAAACCATTATGAGTACATCTGATGTCTCAATTATGGACAAAATTATTTGATGATTATTTTTTAATACATGCTAAAATAATTACAATTAAGAAAATTTCAATTTACTTGAATTGATGTGATATCTTACTTTTGTCTAATTGTAATGCACTATTATTGAGTAATGATTGAAATAGCTGTATCGTTGAGAATTAAATAATTATGTTAATTTAAATAATTTTAGAATAATATAATACTATAAATTAGTTTACTTTATAGAATGATTGAAGTCTTCACAAAAATTAAAAAGAATTACTGTACGTACTAGTGTAAAAAATTCTGTAAGTAATAGATATGGTAATAAATGACAAAAACAAATGTTCGTGGATCAATTTGCACTTGAACATAAATTCATAGCCTTATGCAATGCAGATTGTGGTAAAATTGCAAATGAGTCCCTCTCTCGAAGCTCGTGCATATCACGTGGCGGAATTGAGAGCAGTTGATAATAAGGCGCCATAGAGTCGATGATCAACATGCAGTTTTGTACTCTATATTTCTCAGGAAAAAAATTTGTCCCAAAACCCACTCTTCCTTCCGTTTCAATTAGATGGTTATTCAATTTACAATTATTGTTGTGGTTATTATAGCTTAAGTTACTACTATTGTCTAATTTGAGATTTTTTGTGTTTGGATTTATTTATCATTTAATGTTTTTTGCGTGGGAAATATGATTATATGTATCTTGAATCTGGATGGGTTTGTTCGAGGATCACGTGAATCGGTAAAATGGTTGGGCAATAATTGCATTTCCGTTATTTTAAAAATCTTGAGAAAATTTAGCAAAATGTTGTTATAATCTGAGCAGAGCAAATGCAGGAGTAATGACTCAGTTAAATCAATTTTTCATGGAACTTATGGAGAATTGCTGTGTACTAGTTTGGTTTTGTTTCTTGGATTCTTAGTGACTTTAATCATCAGGAATTCAGCTAGTTCTACCACTTTAGTTGATAGTTGAACTCTCTTATTTTAAAATGTGATTCAATCACACATCAATTTGTGGTGTGAATGAAAAATATCACTTCTTGGTATTTTCTACTCTATTCCCTGTTTAAACTCTCCTTAATTTTATGTTTCAGTGATGTGTATATCTTGGTTCAGTTATGGAGTGTGAAAGGGATCATGGAGAGGTTTTTAGAGGATAAAACCGGTGCTTATGATAACAAATGTGTAATATTCTCTCCTGGGGTTTAAGTTATAAATACGGACCACGGAGGTGGCTGTGGGCCACGTTCGGAGATTACTACTAAAGAAACTGAACAGGCTCAGCCAGAAGTTCAGATTCTTCTGATACAGTGACTTCATCAAATGCTTCTTGTGAAGATATCGTTCAATTGAAATCTCGAATTATACCTCCCTACTCTGTAGGAGAGAGTAACGTTTGTGGAGGCTGAAGAAGGTTGGAAGAGTGTGTTAAAGACATGTCACCAATTCTATGGCCTTCGGTCCAAGTGATGGAATAGAATGCCCCAAGGATTATGATCCCGGTAGTCCTGCTTATATCTTTATTAGGGACTCTCCGATAATGGAAGAGGGTGCTTCTTCTAATGAGTTGATGTTCAGCATTCATATGGAGTACGATAGTTTCTGTACATATGATGCAACCGACCCTGGTGCAGACTTGGATAAATCGGAGCAAGCCTTAAGTTCTGGAGAAGCTGGAGATAATCACAAAAGAAAGGAGTGTCATCTATGGAGCACCAATTACTAAAGGAGTAAAACCGAACAAAAGGTCAGACATTGGGAAGACCATGAGCATGGATGTGAAACATGGAGAGAAGAGAATGATTGGTGAAGTTTGAGAGAGTCTCGTAAATAACCAAGTTGACAACAGTACAGGAGGATCGAGGGATACTAGTTCCAAACACAAACCAGATGGAATGGTTGCTTTGCCAAAGTGAGTGTCCTTCTATCTCATAATCAACTAAATCAATTCATACGAACTTAGTATTCTTGCAATTATGTTGTTTCTTGTTGCAAGACAAGAACAATGCTGTCCTTTCGGTCATCCATTGAGTTCACGTATCATTGGTGTACTCAAAGGCTAAAGAACATTCCTATCTTGTGTTCCAGAAAGAAGAAATTGTCATGGAAATCGTGCCATTGCTTTGAGTGGCCTAGCTGCTGCAGTAAATTTCCAGATTGATCGTGCAAATGTATCACTGGCCTGGTTTCTCTCTTAAATTGTTCACCTGCCGTGGCTGCTTGTATGAGAGGCAAAGCAGTCCATTGAAGTATCCGAGATGGGCAGGCAGCTGCTTTAGATGTTGGCCTTGCCTCAAGTGGCGATGTTAAAATTGTACTTCAACTGTTGTGATTCCAGTAATGCGTATGCTGATCTTCCACATAGTAGAAATGTATGTGTGTATCAGAGCACCAGCCTCTCGATTGTGCCAGTATGCTGCCAAGCTCTGTGAAGGCAACAAAGCAAAAGGCATGCTCTTCCTTTTCGTGTTCTAGTTCATGTTGTTGTTGATGATGTGTCGCCTTTAACTGGCCTTCCTCTTTTATCATGTCTTTGTCGTTGCTTTATAGCTTCTCGGACAGAACTAGATGTGCATTTAGTTGATAATTCTAATCTAGACACCTTTATTTTTCCTATAACCTTGAAATAGAGGTTGCTGCTTTTGGCTTATAAAAAACTCAATTTCCATTATTTAGATGTAATCAGTTGCACTAGCTCTGCTATCGTTGCTCGCTTAGTAGCCAATTTGTCACTCAATGCTCTTTAATTTAGTAGTACAGGGTTCACTTTATTCCCCAATAAAGTTTATACTACTATTTAGTATTTTCAGATATTTGTTTCTGCATATAAATATTCCCTGCTTTTCAAATTTGTTATAACAACTAATAAATGCGGACATATCCCAACTCAGAAAAGCAGCAGGAATTTGAGGTCTCTATAACGTTGTATAGAATGCTGACTTAATAGTCAGATTCAAAATATTTTCACATCATTTGAAAATCTCAGAAAATTCCAGACTTTAATGCTTTGGGGCTACTGCCTTCAGTTACAACTCGGAATACCATATGAACTCTGATAAATATATTCCACCTTCCTTAATATCCCTCTGCAATCCTATGAAATACTATAACACTATTCAAAAGGAATACTCCATTTATTTGTACAAATGAAGATTCTGGGAAGAACCCACCAAATATATATACAAGATTGTTCCTTTCCAAATATGAATATGAATATTAATTTTAATAATAAAATGGTGTCCATAGATTTCTTGGCCCTCTGTATCTAATGCACTGAAGCAAAACGATGCCGTTTTGGGGATTCACTCTCAGCCGTTATGCTTTAGACAGTTATTACTACACGTGTACCACATTTCCTGTCGTGCCACGTGGGCGAACAAAAAAACCCCTGTTGGATTCTAAAAACTGCGCGCCCATTGAGCCAGTAGGACCCACCCTGGTACCCAGAGTTTCTTCCTGGGACCCACTTCCTTCCTTGGCTTTAAAGATTTTTGGGAAAAAAGATTGTTTGGGAAAAAATAGTAAGCTTGGAAGCAGTAATAGTAATACCAATCTGCAGAAAGAGAAGCAAGCAGCAGATATAGTTTTGCTAACTCTGAGGTTTCTTTCTTTCGTTTTCTGCACAATCTGCTGTCTAATGTTGAAAAGGAAAAATGGATTCTTTGTCATTTCAGTTGTGTGTTCTTTGCAGATGCTAAAGCGACTTTTTTTTTAGTGTTTTTTGAAAATCTGTGTTGCTTCTTCTTATTGGTCTCTCCTTTTTTTACTTTCTAATGTGTTCTGATTTTCAAGATTTATTTTTTGAATTTTTGCTGAATTCTATGGTGGTGCTTTTTTGCTTGTTGAAGATTGAGAGGAATAGCGGCTGTGGCAGAGATGGTGATGAAGGTTTCTCTGCTTTCTGCTGCAGTTGATCTGCTTTTTCTGTGCATTCTGTCGTCTGTTTCTGCACAATCCTCTGATGAAAGAATGGCACTTCTTGGATTGAAGAGATCCTTTTCTGATCCTCATGGGATTCTTCACAGCTGGAATGCCAGCAGCTCCGACCACTGCTCGTGGTTCGGAGTTTCCTGCAGTTCCGATTTCAGAGTTACGAGGCTGGAAATCAGAGGTAATTTCTATGGCTCTCATCCTTGCTCTATCGAGTCGGAATTGGCGTTGCATGGTTTTAGAATCACGAGAAACTGCTCGGGTTGGTCTGTGGCTAGTGGGACTCTAGGGGGAAGATTATCGGCTGTTATAGGAAAGTTGACCGAACTTAGGGTTCTATCGCTTCGTTATAATGGAATTGGTGGTGAGGTTCCTTCTGAGATATGGGGATTGACAAATCTTCAAGTGCTTGATCTTGAAGGGAATGACTGTATTGGTCGTTTCTCGGATTTTGAATTCTTCGGTTTGAGGGATTTAAGGGTTCTTAATCTTGCGTATAACGGGGTTTTTGGGAGGTTTCCACCTTCTCTGTCGGAATGTAGGGGATTACGGATTTTGAATTTAGCGGGAAATGAAATCATGGGCGTCATCCCCGATTTTCTCGCGGGGTTTGGGAAGTTGAGAGTTATAAATTTGTCGTTTAACCGGTTGGTTGGCTACATTTCAAGTACTCTTGGATATGATTGTGCGAATCTCGAGCATTTGGATTTGTCGCATAACTTCCTAAAAGGGAAAATTCCGCGAGCTTTAGAGAAGTGCGGCCGGTTGAGGACAATTTTGCTATCGTCGAACGCACTACGTGGCGCTATCCCTGCTGAGCTTGGGAAGCTTCGAAATCTTGAAGTTTTAAACGTGGCAAGAAATGGATTAAGTGGGCCTCTCCCTGCGAATCTTGGGAATTGTACTCGTTTGTCGGCTCTTGTCCTCACGGGTCACTTCAATGCTCTCCGCGTGAAGAGCCATCCACGTGGCAGAGCGCCTCATAGATCTTCCGATGCAGCTTTGGGTCATGATAATGATTATAACTCCTTCAAAGGTACCATTCCTGAAGATATAACAACACTTCCAAAACTCGAGATTTTGTGGGCTCCGGACGCAGGCTTTGAAGGCCACTTTCCGAGAAATTGGGGCCGTTGTAAGAGCATGATGGCAGTAAACCTAGCTCGGAACCAGTTTACAGGTGCTATTCTTGGACTATCTACAAATTGCACTAATCTTCAATACCTCAACTTGAGCTCTAACAGGCTGACTGGGAGATTGGATGAAAATCTTCAGTCATCGTGTATAACGAAGCTCGATTTGAGTGGGAATCTGCTATCGGGTCCAATCCCGAGTTTGAACTGCCATCATCGGACCTCCATCTATGATTCATATGTTCCTTACTCGCCCTTCTTGGCTCTCGAGGTCCCGGTTACAGACAATGATCTTCGCCACGAGATACAAAAAGAATTACTGAAACAGATTCAAGCGCCTCCTCCTAAAGAGGCAGGACTCAATTTGAAGGGCAATGATCATCAACGTAACTTAATCGTGGCATCCGTGGTATCTGGATTCGTTGCAGTGGCTATGATTTTGATAGCTCGGATCTGTTATAGCAGAAGGAAGAAACCGGTGACAACGACAGCGTCTGAGATTCCAGCCTCGACTGAGCCAGAGAAAGTCATCCTCTTCAGTGACGTTGGCGTGGATCTGACCTTTGACGACATAGTCGAGGCAACGGATAATTTCAACATAAGAAAATGCATTGGAAGCGGCGGATTTGGCAAGACCTACCGCGCACAATTAGCTTCGGGGAGAAATGTGGCGGTGAAGAGGCTGACTGCAGAGAGGCACCAAGGCGCGGGGCAGTTCCACGCCGAGGTGAGCACGTTAAGCCAAATTCGGCACCCGAATCTCATCACGCTCTTGGGATATTACGCGTGTGGAGATGAGATGATGTTGATATATAACTATCTGCCCGGAGGGAATCTCGACCAGTTCATCAAGGATCGCACGAGGAGAACCTTCGACTACGCGACGCTGCACAAGATTGCACTCCACATTGCCTCCGCGCTCTGCTACCTGCACGACCAGTGCATCCCGCGCATCCTGCACCGAGATATCAAGCCTAGCAACATCCTGTTGGATGGCAACTGCAACGCATATCTGGCGGACTTTGGACTGAGCAAGATACTCGAGGGCCCGGAGAGCCATGCCATGACGCGCGTGGCTGGGACCTATGGGTACATATCTCCGGAGTATGCGCTGACAGGGGTGGTCTCGGACAGGGCGGACGTGTTCAGCTATGGCGTGGTGCTTCTGGAGCTCATGTCGGAGAAGCGGGTGCTCGACCCCTCGTTCTACTTGCACAGAAACGGATTCAACATCGTGTCATGGGCGTGTATGCTGCTCGAGAAGGGCCAGGTGAAGGAGGTGTTTGTGGACGGCCTGTGGGACGCGGGACCACACGACAAACTGGTGAAATTGCTGCACGTGGCCGTGATGTGCACCATCGAGTCTGTTACGGAGCGGCCGGCAATTAGGCAGGTGGTGCAACAGTTGCAGCAGATTGAGCCTTGTAGTGATTCAGTTGTGCAATAAGAGGCAAGAAACGCCACTCCATATTTTACCTGTTTTGGAGTGAGCCATTTCTAAATTAGATGAAAAATGAACAACTGTGGATAATAGTTTTATGCCATTTCTGATTTCTTTTACCTGCATTTTGAATTGTTTTCTGGAATATACTAGTATCATTTTCCTTTGGGGGAATATATTCTAGCATGATGAAATGGAAACTCTAGATTTATGCTATTATCTACTCCATAAGCAGTGCAGTATATTTTAGAATGTACAATCTAGCATTATACAATCAATACCTGTCTAATAGTAGTAGTAGTATCTTTTAGAATGTCTCAAGCATTATACAGTACTCCAAGTTATGTCTCATTTATGTTTTTTTCTTAATAGGCAAAACACATTCTTAGGTCCTTATACTTTAATCAAATTGTTCATTAGGTCCTCGTACAATTTTTTCGATTTAATAGGTCCTTATACCTTTTTCATAAATTTCATCACATCCTCGTACAATTTTTTCGTTTTAATAGGTCCTTATAATTTGATTATAAATTTTATTAGGTCCTTATACAATTTTTTATTTTAAGATATTTTTTACTTTTATCTTAGATAATAATTTATATTTAATTAATTAAATTTAATGAACCTTTTAATTTTATTATTTAACTTATCTTATGATTATGAATATTCAGGGAAACGTATTTTTCAATATAAATATAAATAATCAATTGAAAATTCGGATAGTTATACTAAAAAAACACTTCGATTTTAATCTTCAATCATCACGGTTAATCTTTTTATTATTCTCTACAACTTATTGAGATTATTGGATAACAAGATGATATTATCTTTATAGACTATGCTAAGTTAAATAATGGAATATTAAAAAGTTCATTAAGTTTAATTAAATATATATTATTATCCAAGATAAATGTAAAAAAGTCCCTAAAATAAAAGATTGTACAAGGACCTAATGAAATTTATGATAAAAGTATAAGGACCTACTAAAACGAAAAATCGTACGAGGACCTGATAAAAATATTGTGAAAAGTATAAGGACCCAGTAAAACGAAAAAATTGTACAAGGACCTAATTAACATTTTGACTAAAGTATAAGGACCTAAGAATGTGTTTTGCCTTTTTAATATTTAAAAGATTCAGATATAGAAATATGACCTAGTAATTATATTATTCACAACGAAATTAAGACAAATGACATGATTCAAGGATCGCACGAGGAGAGCCTTCGACTGCGCGACACTGCACAAGATTGCGCTCCACATCGCCTCCGCGCTCTGCTACGTGCACGACCAATGCATCCTGCGCATCCTTCACCAAGATATTTATTATATTTGTTTGAGTACATATTATAGAACTATTTGACATATAACGTCAATTAAATGAACAGATAAGATAATTTTGGAACTGAGTCTTATGCTGAAATGCATACAAAATTTGATTACACACAATTGTCATATGAGAAAAAAATATATTAAATGAATATTGTGTAATAAGAAATGCAAGAATTTTCTTGCATTTTAAATAAGGTTATTAATCCCTAAAATAATAAAATTTGGCCGATTTTGTATTTTCCATAAATATACATTTAATCACAAATACCATGAACTTGATTTTATAGTAAATTTGTCACGAATTTAGAAAAAAATGAATTTGAAAAAAATTCACTACAAGATCCAAATTCATGATTTTAGAAACCAATACCACTTTTTTTAGATGCAAAACCGAGAGTTAACCCTAGACTTGCCCAAGGCTTACCGAATCGGCGATTAACCGCGAAACCGTAACCGCCGGTTATCCCGAACCAGAACCGTGAGAAATATTCTGAACCAAAACCGTGAATTTTAGAACCGTAGTTCGGATCAGATTCCAAATTTTTCGAACCGAAACCACGACAGAACCGCCGATTTCGGACGGTTCCGAACCACCGGTTAACCAGCGGTTTCACAGTACCGACACAAGGAATCGTTGCACCAAGTGACGTTTCAGCTTTTTGCAGACGGTTTGTTGATCAAAACCGGCGGTTCCACGGTTTTGCACAAAACACCATGCCCAAGACCTTTTCAATGACACCGTGGATACGTAGGCAAAATCAACTTAAATTTGAAGAGTCTAACTTTGAAAATTTAAGTTAAGCTTAAGCCCTTTTCAATTTGTTCCTTTTTCCCCTATTTCATGTTTTTTTTTTTACGTTTAGACGAGTACCGACACTTGTAAATTATATTACATTGTAATTTGTTTGTGAAATTTATCACATTGTAATATGTATATGTAAATTGTAAATTTGTAATGTATTTGTTGTCTGTTTCAACTCTAATTCAATGAGATTGATATCATTTTCACCTTACTTGTCTTATTTCAATTTAAACAATCCATTTTCTTGTTCCAATTTATTTTATGGTTTCAAACTACATGACAAAACAAAAAAAAAAGGAAAATAATCGTGAAACCAAACCAAAACCGCTACTAATCGTCCGAAAACCGGCGGTTCACAACCGAAACCGTGAAACACCTCACGGTTCGATTTCGGTTCTGAACCGAAACCGCCGATTCATGAACCGTTGGCAGGTCTAGTTCACCCTAAAGATAAGTCTGAATAAATTTCCTATCAACAAGTCAAGACAATAGATTGTCATGGATATAAATGTTATCCCAAAACATAAAAAAAAGTTAATAGTATTTAAATTATGAAATTTAGTTAAATTTTAGTCAAAGGTTCATCCCAAAGATAAGCCTGAATTAAAATTCCCATCAACATGTGGCATTAGACTGTCCGAACGTAATTATATAAATAAGAAAAACAAAATTTTGAAACAAGTCACCCTGCAAAAAATTCTGCATATTTTCTTGTATGATACCCAATGGAAACAATTGTTCCACATAATCATAAATGAAATCCAAGAACTCGTAAAAAGATGGAAAAAAAAAAAAAAAAAAATTAAAAGCCGCTACTCTCTATGAATGCTGATAGGAATTCCACATAAACATTACACCAACGAAGAAGCATTAGGGTTTACGACGATGTGCTTCAGCGGGTTTTCTGTGTCGGTGCCACCCGCATGCACAATGAACTCTGCCGGAGAGTGGAAGCTTCCGTGGCATATACACATTATTCTAACATCCTCACCCTTACCGTATTTGTACAGGATCCCGTCGACCCTCCTCCCGTTAGGCCCGTCTCCCTTTGTAAACACGCAGGGCATGTCCTCTGCCCCGACTCCCCTGCCCCGGGCTCTTGAGGCATCGGATCTCTTGGATGGACTCTCCATGTCGCCTTTGCTCGTGGTTTCTCGTGATTTTGCTGCAGACGAGCCGATGTCATGACTGCCCGCAGCGGATTGGATGCTGCCTGGGCTCAACTTACCACTTGATCCTGCAAACAGAAGTTAGTTACTTACTCAGTTAGTTAGTTAGTTAGTTAGCTACATTTCAAATTGACAAGACATGATAACTAACATTAACCAGGTGTTAGTTTTGAATCAAGATTCAACAGGAACATCGGAACGATCATTCTAAGCAATGTTTGCGAACTATAATCTCGTCTGGTTCTATGATCCCCGGCACCATCCACTAATCGCGCTACCAAAATGACGGCAAGGAAATGTCTTCATCGGCTGGTGTGGAAGCAGGCCCACTGCGTTGGTTGGTCGGTGAATAAGCTTATATAGGGGAAATGGGTCATGAGGAAGCAAATGGTGACAGATCTCACAGGTCCTACCATGAATATACAAAGCCCTACTTAGCGGACAACATGTGCAATTGATGGCTGCATTTTCAACTGCAATAGTTCGACCGAGACTTATCATACTGCGCTTACCCTACTTATGTCGTCTAAAAATAAGCAACCCTGCAGCTCTATCAGCCCAACAGCACAGCACAGCCACAATAAGCACAATGCGCAGTAAAAACAGTTTTTTCAATCCTACTAATGTTACCACAAGACGAGTCACAGGTCACCAACCAACCTTGGTCTTTCAAGCCATACACTCTCTTTTCAGGAAAAACTAAAACCTACCCCATTGGCACTTATGTCTAGATGAGACAAGTAAAGAAAATACCAAAACCATTCATCTCCAAAGCTTCACTTAATCCTTCGTGTTCTTCTTCTGTTATGCTACGACCGATTTAATGTTCATACCATCCATGTTCGCTGGGGTAGAATTCTCTAATAGCACTTCAAAATTTTCATGGGCTTATCAGAGTGCAAAGGATATACCTATATTGGGTCGACTTTTGCTATTTTTTTCGAATTTTACCCGTTCCCAGATAGCAATCTGGAAGCCTCCACACCTGGATAATGATTTGCACCTCTAAACCCAAATACCAATGTTGCCTAACTATTTTAGACCATTCCCACATTATAATTTTCATGTCCAAAAACTCAAGAATTCCACCTGATATTGTGTTTTGCAAAGATATCCTATCAAATCCAATACAGAGCAAACTTATCCTCTTTTCTTCTTGAAGAAAGGATATAATACAGCACCACTGATGCATTTGACTTAGACATCGACTCAAATCTAGACCAAAAGTTACAAATTTGATGATCATCTTCAAAGTTATCAAGATTCAAACTAATTAGCAAGATTCAAACTACATGTCCAAATATAAGTATTTATTTACCTTGTGAATTTTTAGTCTCCAAATCTGAAATGCTAGAAGAGCTGCCCCCTTTAGATTCCACCGAGCCCTGTGAACCACCACCGCCGCTGCCGCCGTAACTACCCTTTCCTTTTCCCAGTGCCGCCGCATCAGCCCCACTCCGGGCGGCCCACGAAGAAAGCCCTAATTGCGAAGCCAACGACGATCCCGACCTCTTCAAACCAGTCAAAGACTTCTCCCTATCCAACCTCGCTCTCAGATTCATCTCAATTTCCTTCTTCTCCTCCAAACTCAAGCTCAAATTCCCACTCCCGCCTTCTCTCTCACTCCTCAGACTCCTCTGTTTCTCCGACCTCCTCCGCTTGGCCTCCATTCTCCTCAGCGTCTGCAGCTCCTTCCTCTTCCTCCACTCCTCCTCCGTCTCCACCGGCAGCGAAGCCGTCCTCGCGAGCCCTCTGTACGCCGTCGCCGCCGCGTCATTATCGTCCCTCACCACCGGCAAACAGCTCGCTATCGAGGAAGATCGCACCAGCTTCTTTGGACTCTTATCCACACCGAATCTGCCCCCCATTGACAACCCGAGATTCAACTCAATCTCGTTTTCGTCGTCATCTTCTTCTTCTTCTTCATCTCTGGCGCCGCCGCCGCCGCTGCCGCTGCCCATGAACCTCTGCAACAAATCTCTAGAAAAGCTATTGGACGAAATATCGAGGGTGAGATTCTCCATTTCCAATGCTTTGGCAATGCTTTTTTTGGTGTCGTTTTTATCCCCCATATGTAGCTCAGTTGTAGTAGGCATAGTCGACCACTCCATTTCCATGATCTGATTTTCTTGACCACAGATGCAAAATTGCGATGTTTGACTGCATATTAACGCCAAGATTTGATTTTTTTTGGCAAGAAATTTCAGCCTACAAACAACCAGTAGTAGCCCACTCGGGAAAGATTGGAGCTTTTCATGAAAAGGGAGATGAAGCTCCGAGATTAATACTGGTAAGAGGAAGTCCGCAATTGATCAATCAATCAATCCACAATGAGCAAAAGAGGAATGGATCAATCAGGCATGTGGAGAAGTCAATAGAATAGCCCAAAAGAAAGCTGAAAAGGGGAAGCTGAGAGAGAGAGAGAGAGAGAGAGAGAGAGAAGGTGTGAAGAGAGAAAGGAAGCGAGAGAGAGGAGGTCGGAAGAGGGGGGGGAAGTGAGAGAATGAGGAAAAAGGGGTACTTGGAAAGGACAGGTGGCGGGTGAGAGAAGAAGGTGACACGTTGGTCTGACTGAATTGGCCCCTTTATTGGTGGTGTCCTCTATCAATGTGTCTGATAGCTAGTGTTGGGCATGGATAGTGCTCCTCTGTGCTCGACTCCATGGCAACCACTACCAATTGGTCAAGGTGCTTACACTAAAATATGGTGCACAGAGCACTTGCGTTGGTGATGAGTCGAGAGAGACGTGTAGTACACAAAGCACTATACTTTACGTAAGCACCTTGTATTCCTAGATTATCCGCCATTACACATCTCTCATGATCTATCACTAACGCAAGTGCTTTATGCACTACAACTTACATAAGCATCTTGTATTATTCCTATGTTATAGATGCATTATTTATATGCATTCTTTAGTCGCTAGTTACACAAGAATGAACACTTGTGAACTACCCAACTAAGTAGGAAAATGAAGTGATTCTTCATGTTTGTGTTCACTCTATATACCTAAGTTAAAGGAAAACAAATATTTAAAATTATTCTTCGTTTATGAGTTTGGGCAAGAATAATCACTTAGTTATGATTTACCCAACTAAGACCTTTAATAGTAATTTGATGGGATGAAAACATAAAAAAAAATTCATTTCATTTATATATTTTACATTTCTATGTTCATTCTATTCTATCCTATTTCATTCAACTTCAGTCATAAATAAATAAAACAATTTTTAATATTTATGTGCGCAATCTATATTCCTAAGTTATATGAGAACAAACATGTATATACACTATTTATGGGTTGTACATTGTATTCCAAGGTTATAGGAGAACAAAGACTTATATGCACTTTTAATTCATGGGTTCCACTAGAATAAATATTTACTTATAGGTTACTCAATTAAGTATATATAAGTGAAATGCTTCTTAATGTTCTATGAGTTTGTTGATACATTGTTATTTTTCAGTTATGGCACTATCAACTTTACCATATTATGATAATGGCCAATCTTGAATTCTTGATCCATTTGGTCCATAACTTTTAATATGAATATTCCCATTTATATCTCAAATTTGTAAGATGTATAGTAAATTGAGAATGTTTAGGTTTGGTACAAGTTATTGATGAAAAGTTACCATCCTCTAAAATAGTAATTTATGCTGGTAGTAGTTTCGTCTATGTTGTGAATTCTTTGTTGCTGTTCATTTTCTGGATAAAAATAGATATTCTCAGCATTTTTAACTAAAGAAATTTGTAAGGATAATGTGATCAATAAATCATCGGATTATAAACGGCAGAGTAAGAGGGTGCATGGGAGAATGGTGGAGAGCGGTCCCAGGGTAGCAGGCCCCGGGGGATGAATAAGAGAGAGAAAGCGGAGAGACGCGTGTCCAACGCAGAGCGCAGCAGGCGAAAACAGACACGTGTGTGAGAGAAAAATGGGATCAGTGACCTTCCGCCACGTGTCACGCATCAGGGGTGCCTCGTCATGCCTCAAACGACGTCGTGTTTGGCTGTTTTGTCCCCATTTAATTATTCAGTCCCCCACTCAACTCTCTTTCTCTCACCTGTCGTCCAACCCATTTGTTTCTATTTGCATTCTTTATTTTTTCAGACTTTAATAGTAGTAGTGTAGTACTACTACTACTTATATTATGTAAACCTACTATCGTTGCAATGCAAATTTATTTTTAAATTGGAATCGATGATTCGTCTGTCCCTTTCGTTTTTCTTGAGCGATGATCTAAATTTGCCATCAGTTATGGACTACAATCTTTATTTTATTTATTATTGAACCTAATAGCCAGAAGTAATTTTGCAAGAAATCATAAACTACATTACAATCCTAATCACCATGATTAGATTTAAATCGATTGACATTCAATTGCATAAACTAAACACCAACACAAAGTCGAACGCATACGTACGCAATTTGAAAGAATATTTAATTGTTAACAAGTTTAAATTTTGTCAAATTCTAATCACCTAATCAAGCTTGTCTTATCCTTGATTATTATAGATATATTTGAGGTCCAAAGAAAAATAGATTAATACTAGTAATTCTTTCTAAAAGTTATACTATATTATAATATATAATCGATAATGTTTTTATTTTAGGCTAGTATTATAGTACTTCCTATGTCCCATTAAAAATTAAATATTCTTCTTTTCGGATTGTCCTATTAAAAATAATATTTCATAAAATAAAAATATCATTTCTATTTTTCATTACTCTTATTTTATTCTCTTATTATTAATTTAAAAAATAATATTACATAAAATCTCATGCTAAAAATGAAATATTTTATTTATAATGAAATGGATGGAGTACTTTTTTTCACTAGCTCGGCTCTTAAAAATAGCATAGTCATCAACTGCTTATAGGATTAGGGTATGGTCTGGTTCCTAATATTTTGGTCCTAGTAGGCCGTATATCACATTAAGACGAATACAATATGGAGTGTTGATTAAGTATATAGAAATAAAGTGATACAAATATCATGCACAAAGAAAGCGCATAAGAAAAGTTGGTGCAACAGCATTAACATTAAGGGGTTTAAATAATTGTGTAATGTCTCAAAATGTGCTTATCTTTTTAATTAAATAGTACTCTCCCTATTACGCTATAAATGTTATAAGTGCGTTAATTTTTTGTCATAAAATTTAAGAAATTGATATTTAAAAAGTTGAAATAAATAGAGTAAAGTATTCTTGAGAGAAGGAAAAGTATATGAGTGAAAAAAATAAAATATGTGGACAAATAAACTAAAGAAATGTTTTTTTCATTTAGAAGGGAAATAACGTATTTACAGTGGGACATCCCAACAATAAAAGTGACTCGCTTATGGTCCCACTCCCAAAAATAAAAGTGACTCGCTTATGGTAATACGTAAGGAGTATGACTCAACTAGGCCCATTTACTTTTGACACGTTGATAAACTAGGTAAGTCTTGCAAATCAAACAAATCGAAACTAATATATATGGTACAAATCTGATTGAGTTATCATAAATAAATAAATTCCTAAAATCATCATAATATTAAATAAACCACGACCCTAACTATATCCTTACGAATATTTTGTGTGGATTAAACTTTATAAAGGCAATATCACGAGCCTAGGTTACATCATTAAGAATACGACTTCGTGTTGGGCAATAATTGAACAATTGAATTTATAATATAAAAAATACGAATTGAAGGTTCGTTAATACTCCATATTTAGGATCGATAAGAAATATGTATATAATGCAAAAGATATGAATTTATTGTAGGACTATTAAATAAGCATAGCCGATATAACGTGTCGAATGAATTCGATTAGGTTTACTATAAAGTAAGAATTAAATATATTTTCGATGTGAGGGTATAACAAAAGTTTGAGTTAGGTGCTTGGGTAGGACACGTAGCAACAAGATATAAAAATAGATACAAACTTTTTGTTGGGTGTGGAATACTTCTCCAACAAATTCTTTTTCGAGTCAAACAAATATTAATTGAAATTGGGATATTCAAATTACTGAAAAATTGCCCAAATATAGAGATGGCCCATTTTGGGGGTTACATCTCCCTTTTTTGTCATAATTTTTAGCATAGCTGTCACGCTGCAGCTGGTGACACAAAATGGACTCATTTATTCCAATCATTATTTCATCCTACACTTTTATTAAAAAGGTTGGTTCTCTTTATGGAGTTGTAAATAAATTAAAAATCCACTCCTAACAAATTAATATTTAATTTGAACGTGATAATTATATTACTACTAGTTAATAGGAGTATATTAGTAGTAATATATTTCTATTCGTTTTCTTATCTCTAGTTTGATTTTGATGAAGACATAAGTTATTTAAATGACAATTTCAATCTATTTATGTTTGATATAAAATATATGATACTATTGTTTATCGCATAAAGTCGTGTGTGTGACGGAATTTTAAAGTCGTATGTGAATAGAAAATGCGTAAAAACGGATGCTACTCTATGCATAATTCAATCTTATAGAATAAAATAATAGAAATTATTTACGCATTTAAGACTCGGTGAATCCGATACCTAATAATAGTACCTTTCAATTTTCATCGTATTTATGATATGATTTTGTGGACTTCTTTTTGCAACACGTAGATTGGAATCCTTAAAAAGACACTATGCTACATCGCCATTTGGATATGTAAATCTAAATTCATATTCTTTGGTGTATTTTATATTTATGTTTGATGAGTATTATGCATAGATTGCCAAAGTGCTCATATTATTGTGATTTTCGAAGAATAGTATCTTGGATTTGATTTGGTCACTTAGAGCATCTCCAATGGTCGGCTAGCGACCGGCTAGCCGATTCTTCGCGCTGGCCGATCGGCTAGCCGAACCATTGGAGGCGGCAAGCGGCTAACCGGCGAGCCGATCGGCGTGGGCTGGCCGATTGGTGGGCGCTGGCCGATGCGCTAGCCGGATCGACTAGCCGCCATTGTGGCGGCCCGATCGGCCTTGCGCGATTTTTGTTTTTTGTTTTTTTTTTTTTACAAACCTATATAAACGCGATTTTCGTTTCATTTTCATTTGCACCACTTATTTTAACGAGTTTTCTCTCTCTCTCTAACTTTCTGTACAAGAGCATCATCGCGCGATGAGTAACGCGGGTGGTAGCGGTGGTGGTAGTGGTGGTAGTGGTGGGGATGCTGAGGAGTACGAACGGAGGATGAACGAGGCTATGAATGCCTACATGAACCGCGAGATGGAGCGGTACATGCGTAGGGTGGAACAGCAGGCGATACCTCGCCCTCCACGAGTTGTCCACCGCCGAGCAGTGATTGATCGGGATCACGTAGCTGCACATCAGCGGCTGTACGACGACTACTTTGCAGAGAACCCGCGGTTTCCCGCCAACATGTTCCGGCGGCGTTTAGAATGCGCGGGGAGTTGTTTATGCGCATCGTTGGGGCATTAGAGCATCAGTATCTGTGTTTCCGCCGGGCACGATGCGGGCTGCGCAGACCCGGCCACACCCCTATTCAAAAGTGCACGGCGGCAATAAGGCGGTTGGCCTACGGAGCGCGCGGACATGTGGGATGAGTATCTCCACATCGGTGAGTCGACAAACCCTGAAATGTCTGAAGGATTTCTGTGGGGGCGTGATAAGCATTTTCGGTGAGCAGTACCTTGAAGCCCTACTCCCGAAGATTGTCGGAATTTGATGCGGATGCACGGGGAGAAGCATGGGTTCCCCGGGATGTTAGGCGGCATAGATTGTATGCATTGGGAGTGGAAGAAGCTGTCCGACTGGTTGGAAGGGGGCCTACACGACCGGCTACAAGTCAAAGAATCCCACGATAATCCTCGAGGCCGTAGCTGATTACCGGCTGTGGATCTAGCATGCGTATTTTGGGGTAGCCGGGTCGAACAACGACCTCAACGTCCTGAACTCGTCTCCCCTCTTCAACGAGAAGTGCCAGGGCGTCGGTCCGGCCGTCTCATTTGTGGCCAACGGCAACCGGCATGATATGGGCTACTACTTGGCGGATGGGATATACCCTCGGTGGCCGGTCTTTGTGAAGACGATCGGACAAACAAGTGATGAAAAGAAGGCCTACTTTGCGAACGACAGGAGTCGGCGCGCAAGGACGTGGAAGCGCGCATTTGGTGTGCTCCGGTCTCGATGGGCGGCAATTAAGGGTCCAACGCGTTTGTGGATATGTACGCCTGCATTATCCTGCACAACATGATCGTCGAAGACGAAGGCGTACAAGCTGACTAGTTGGGTCAATGACGAATGAAGCCGGTCCAAGCCACGGAGACGGCCACCCCTAGTGTACAACACGGGGTACCTCTTGATGAAGCCGGCCGCCTCAAGGAATTTGCCAACATGCGCCAAGTGGATGCTCATATTCAACTCCAAAAGGATATAATTGAAGAGTTGTGGGCACGGAGGATTGCACGGCGATAGTTTTTTTCTTTATTATGTACCTTTTTAAATGTAATTTTTTTTTATCTATGTACCTTTTTTATAAGCAATTAATGAATTTTCCCGTATATGTCTCGTAAATTTAATTCCGTAATTTAATCGTAATTTTAATTCCGTAAATGTAGTATATTTTGAATTATTTTTATTGCGGGGCCTATGGCTGGCCTAAATCTGATGTGGCAGGTGGATTTTTTAGTGTTGCTGACGTGGCAGGGGAGAGAATGGCTAGCCTATTGCTGGCTATGTACTATTGCGGATGCTCTTAAGGCATTCGCAATATAGCCTCGTTCTTGAACATTATACAATGATCGGATGAGATGCCGATTTAACGGACGCTGCCTTCATAAGAGTTGGGTGGCACTAGGCCATTTTGCAGATTGTCTGATTACATTTCCAATAAAGTTATATTTTAGTACAAAATGTTTAATATTTTTTTAACAAGTACTGTTGTTAATTTTAAGTGGATGATAAAAGCTAGTGTTGCTATTTCAATCATGGATGAAAATAATAGAATAAAATTGTATAATAAATAAATAATTGTAATAATAAGAGCATCCGCAGCGGTGAACCTTTTGGTGTCCGTCCGTTCCGCTGAGCAGGCGGCGTCCGTCCGCCGCTGAAGCTCGTCCGTCCGTGCCGCTGAGCAACCCTACGTGGCACGTCCTGATTAGCCAACGGCTTAGCCGTTGGCAAATTCGATTTTTATTCTTATTTTTAAAAAAAATTCATAAATAATTCGAAATAATACCAAAAAAAATATTAGATTCCCAAAAAATAGAGCCGTTTATGGACGTTTTTTTTGGATTTTTGTGATTTTTTTTAATCCCAAAATCATCTATAAATATATACATTCATCATCCACTTTTCACATCAAATTATCTCTCATTCATATTTTTTCATACTAAAGCATCTACATCTTCCTCTCTCACCCAAACCCTCTCTAAAAATTCAAAAATGGATTTCACCAATCTCATTGCGGAAGCGGAGCGCGAAGAACAAGAATATTATGAACAATATCGTGCCGCCTATGTCGCCGCCAATACCCCCGCCCCTCCTCCTCAACCAACTAGAGCAAAACGTCGCTACATCCCTCGTGATCGAGAGGGAGCCCACGAAAGGCTCGTTGCTACCTATTTTTCCGACTAGCCGCGGTATCCAGAAGATTACTTTCGGCGCCGTTTTCGCATGTCAAAACGGTTGTTTATGCGTATTGTCAACACATTGTCCATCCGCGTTGAATACTTTTAAGAAGGTGCAGACGCAACCGGTCGGCAAAGTCTCACGGCGTTGCAAAAGTGTACTTGTGCCATCCGACAACTTGCTACTGGGCAAACGGCTGACCTCTTCGACGAGTATTTGCATGTCGGTGAGTCAACTGGAATCATATGCCTCAAGAGTTTTTGCGACGGCGTTCGTTCTGCTTTCGACTAGGAATTCCTTCAGGCACCCACCACCGACGATTGTCAACGGTTGCTTCGTCTTCACGAAACAGTCCACGGTTTTCCCGGTATGCTAGGCAAAGCATTGACTGCATGCATTGGAAGTGGAAGAATTGTCCGACTGCTTGGAGGCACAAAGGCGGCGGCCCAACGCTTATCCTTGAAGCGGTCGCCGACTACCGCCTATGGATTTGGCATGCATATTTTGGTGTTGCCGGATCCAACAACGACTTGAACGTGCTATATTCTTCACCAATCTTCGATGATGTTTTGAATGGTGTAGCACCGGCGATCGACTTCACCGTCTTCGGAAATGCATACCACATGGGTTACTATCTCGCCGATGGTATCTACCCAAGGTGGTCGACTTTCGTGAAGTCGTTCAGCAATCCACAAGAGCAAAGAAGGATTCTTTTTCCGCAGCGTCAAGAGTCTGCTCGGAAAGACGTCGAAAGAGCTTTTGGTGTCCTTCAAGGCCGATTCAACATTGTGAAGTCCCCTTCTCGGCTTTGGTACGTTAAGAATATCGCCGACATCATGTACACGTGTATTATCTTGCACAACATGATTATAGCTGACGAAGGACCGAGGGCGGCTAACTTTTACGACGAGGATGAAGCCGGAAGCTCAACCGCGAGGTCTCCCCCACGCCGAGGTGTGCATACGACGGTGAACGAGAGGATCGAAAGAAGACACACAATGCGCGATACAAGAGCCCACACTGAGCTACAAAAAGATCTAATCAATCACATTTGGGCGAAATTCGGCAACGAGTAGTGGGTCTTTTTAATTTTATGGATTTTAATTGTGTAATTTTTAATTTTTAGGATTTTAATTATGTAATTTTTAATTGTTTTGTATAATTTGTAATAGTATTTCGGGTATTTTTAATGCATTTTAATATTGTGGAAATGTTTTTATTTAAATTGAATAATAAAATGGTGGGACCCTTGAGATTGTCCTTAGCTAAGAGCACGGATGTGGGTGTTGCGCTCTTAGCTAAGGACAAGGAGTAAAAGTGGGTCCGGGCCCACTTCCGGTCTCTTAGCTAAGAGCACGGATGGGGATGCTCTTAGTAACTGAGAGTTGTTGGCAATTGAAACTAAAAATATAACATATAACTGTCCCACATCGGTGTCAAGAGAAAACTGAAACTAGTATATAAGTCTTATGGGCCCTCCTCCTATCACCAATTGGTTTTAGGATGGAACCCATGGATTTTTATCATGGTATCGAGCGGGTCGCCGACTGTGGGTTAAATTTGACCGATCCCAGCAGTATATCTGGACTTAAAAATTTGGGCCAAGTGGTCTAGCCGATCGGAAAAAAAAAAAAAAAATGGGCCGATTGTCCAATCGATTAGAAAAAAAGTCCAACCCCTCCAAGGTTCACCTTGAAGGGTTTGAGGGAGAGTGTTGGCAATTGAAACTAAAAATATAACATATAACTGTCCCACATCGGTGTCAAGAGAAAACTGAAACTAGTATATAAGTCTTATGGGCCCTCCTCCTATCACCAATTGGTTTTAGGATGGAACTCATGGATTTTTATCAAGAGTGATGGATAAAAAATGGTTGATGAACTGTTAGTGGAAAATGGAAGCAGGGAAATTTAATGATATATGGAGTTACTTTAATTTGGATAGACGATTCAAAATGAAAAGATAAAATATACTCCCTCCGTCCCACTTAAAATGGAACATTTGGAAATCGGCACGAGATTTTATGTAGTGTTGTTTTGTGAGTTGATGAGGAGAGAGTAAAGTAAGAGAGATGAAAAAGTAGAGATAGAGTTGTTTCTATTTTAGGAAATGTTTCATTTTTAATGGGACAAACAAAAAAGGAAAATGTTTCATTTTTAATGGGACAGAAGGAGTATTTTTTATGAATGGAGTCTGGGAAGAAACTAATTAAATTATAAACATTTGAATTTTTTTACTTGGGCGAGAGGAAGTAGTTTGATTTGATCCCTAGTCGTACAAGACATGATCTTATGGTCATTTTAAAATATATTCTACTAGTATATCCCTTCAAAAATATTTCTAATGAATATTGGTAATAACTAAACAAGGGCATTTCTTCAAATCAGCGTATGTTTCATTATAAACGAATTAAAGTTTAGGACAGAATAGTTATAAGGCAAACTCTTTTAAATTTATTTTTCCTCTACAAAAATAAGCAAAAAAAAAGATGGGAAAGGCATATTCCATTAAATTTCATTTTCCTCTACAGAAACAAGAAGGAAAAAGAAAAGTTATTAGGGGACACGTCAGTGATTAGGACATAGCTGCCATAGATTCCTGTGTACAAAACGTGTAGGAAAAATTTATTAAGGATAGGCGTGGGTCCCATTTGCTCTTTGTGGGGCCCTGGCTATCTACGTGCCCTTCAATGGATAACCATAAATCCTTTGATTTGGATTTGTGTAAAAAATTCTTAAATGTTTATATGAAAAGTAAAGGTATATTGCCCTTTCAATTAACTTTATAGTACTAATAAAATTAGGCAGGTGAAATTTTTTATGTTTGCGTAATATTTTATCTATTGGATTTCTTTGTATGTGTCAGGCTATTATCGAGTGTCCGTCATCATTGTTGATATTATTGAGGCATCAATTATTAAAGTGAAGATGTTGGATTCTTTTATTTACTTTTTCAAGCAAAGGTTTTTGTGTGATTTGAAAAATAAAATAAAATTAGAAGCTTCTGCAAAACAAAGCTTGAATATTAAAGAACATCGAGATTCAAGGGAAAATGAATAATCAATGTGACCCTTATAATTAGAAGAAAAATATTTCCTACAATAATGTAAAATCAATAAATAAAAAGGAAAGGGCACACAAACCCAAATTAACGCACCAAATCGGCCCACAATCTTGAATAGCTCAAAATGAGCCCAAATATCAATCAACATACTATTTTCTATGTCTATCACAAAATTGGGAACAAATTCAATCAAATATTGCAAACTTATTGCAAAAAATAAAATTGTTCAAAAGATTGTAGTTAAATGATATGTTGCACCATAAGGAATGAATGCGGCTCTATAAGCATATGATGTCAAATGGTTATGGATCAATGCTGGCGATCTCGACTGGCCTGCCTCGGCCGCTGATTGTAGTTAATCCAATCTCCGTTCCCTGCTACACTGGAATTGACATTGCGCGGCCCTTGCCTCCTTGGTGACCTCGCTCTAATGTTGTTACCTACCAAAGAAGAACAACATCAATGTTGCAGCTACAATGTGCTTATATATAATCATCTCAAATTTATTAAATATATTAGGGAAAAACAAAGTATTGTATGTAAGCCAAAGATATGACAAGTAAATTGAACAGCTGAAAATAGTATTGTGAGATGGTGAATATGTTTGTTCTTTTACCTCGATTATAAGGTTTCTTGTACATGATATAGGCCTCCTTAAGCCCGAACATCACATGATGTGCCTGCAAATAAACGAAGCACAGTATTTAAGTTGTCGATATGTTGAGGAAAAGGTATAAAGACATGATGTTCTTGGGAAATAAATGTTGTTACTAGTTAGAAATTATAGAAAGATAGAAAATGAGTACACGCACCTCCACTGCACGACGTGCAGAATCTGCAGTCTCAAATTCCACGAATCCGCAGCAGAAACCATCCTGAAAAGAAGCAGAATCGAGTCATGGAAATTTTTTGAGTGGGACAAAGATGATGTGAGAAAATCTTGAAATGAACCTCGTGTCTTCTGATCTGAACAGTGTCCGAAGATGTGTTAACTTGCCCGAATTGTTTAACAACGTCAACAATTCCCTCTTTCGTAATGTCATAAGGTAATCCACCAATATATATACCTTTAGCTGCAATGATCATCAGATAAATCAAAAGCCACAATTTATTTATAGCTATGAAACTTGTTGGCTTAAACAGAAAAATCACCTTCTGGATAGGCACTAGTACTAGGTATGCGTTGGCCACCACTTGGAGACTTAGGTGCGACTTTGCTTGAGGAAGACACGCCGCCACTAGGAGGTGCTGATGCCTTCTGTGAAATGACATCACGAGGAGATGATGGTTTAGCCGTTGGCGATGCCACTGCTTGTTTGCTAATATGTGGAGTAGCTGCGGCGACTCTAGGAGAAATAGCCGGAATCTCCTTTGCAAGCTTTCACACAACATCAGAAATATTTTTTATTATACAAGTCTCATTATCAGAATATGAATTCAAAAAATGATAACCATCGTCTAACATACCACAGAAGCATAAGTGATTTTCGGGGCTACATTTACAGCATGTGTGACAACTGAGGGAATTTTCTCAGTTGTAGCCGGTTTGACAGCTGAGCTCACTTTTTCATTTGTAGCAGGTGCATCAACTGACAGTGGTGTTGCACCTTTTGGCAGTGAAGCAGCTTTTTTTTCACCTGAAGGAATAATAGAAGGTGTCGAAGGAGCAACAGCAGTACCATTTGCAAGCTTTTTCGGTGAGACAGGAAGATCTGATGCTTCCTCAACTTTCTTATTCTGAATCGCTGCTTTGAAGTTTAAGGCTGTATTGCCATCAGAAATGTTGCACAAAGCTGCACAGTTAAAGGCCAGAGTCGAAACATTTTACACATAACACAGAAGAATAAATCAATCTGAGTAGGAAATCAGCAAATCGAGTAAGATTGTAAATGTACAACACTAGGGAGCACGATTCTACCAGAATCCGTAGTCGCAGCAGCCTTAGTTGCTGACTCAGACACATCAGAAAGCCGAAGAATATCGTTCAAGACGAAGAATCCTTTTTCCTGTTTTGCCAAGAAAAAAGTCTGACTAAAATTGCATTTCACATTATTATCCTTTCTGGTCAAGCAACCAGTTACAGCAACAATGATCCCTCCCCCCATAGATTCTTGTGCATCTGTACTTTTGGCCTCCACCGAGCAATACTTGTAATTGGAAGACATGACCCTTTCACTTATTCCCTACACAAACAACAATCGTAGCACATTACAAAATCAGATCGAGTGCATTATTAATGTTAAGAGGAACAAAATCAACCATGAAGAAACGTATTTTGCACTTGGCAGCGAGCAATAAGATGCTTACACTTAAGGTTGTCACAGGCCTCAGAGAACCGTCCGCCTCAGCCCAGCCTTGCAGGCTCGACTCTTGGTAGAACTTATGGAGATTCTCAGGACATTGATTGAGTATCACATAAAATTGCTTCACGAAGGCATCTGCCACGTCAGCAGGACTGGGATGTTGTTTATCTTCCATTACTGCACAAACATATACCAAAGAAACCAACAAATAATTAGGAACAATTTATTCGATAACGACAAAGTTTCGCACGTGGATTGTGCGAGTTAATAACTCTAGATAATAAGTGCATAACAGAACAGCACATGTAAGACATCATGTAGGATTTAATGTAAACAAAGTCTAACTCAATGGAGACAGATAAGCGAATTCACAGAATTTTAAATCTCTGTGCAAATAAAACTAGTAAGCCACAGAACACAGCAACAATGGGATCAGAAAAAGTTGATCTCCATTGAAGCCTTCTTGGATTGACGAACAAATGAATACTCACATCAATGGCTGATATCAGAAATGCTTGATTATCAATTTGAAGCAAGAGAATGAAAATTTTTTATTGGCAGAGTAGCTGAAAAGAATTATTTAAACAAACAAGGTATTCATTGGATCTATTAAGGACTTTTGGTGATTGCAGAAATCAAATGAACAGGAACATACAAAACACACACATAATGTAATTTTAGTTAAAAAAATCAAGTCTTGCATAATCAGATGCGAGAATCAGAAGCATGAATCCATCAGTTATTCAGTTAATGAGTAAAAGCAATCGAGTAAGAAACATTCCGATTTGAGAAAAAAAAAACAGGATTTTACAACCAGTGAACTCACACAAACTCTACTTCATGAATCAATAGAAGAATTGAAAAAAAAACATGAACGCCCAAAGAGGATCCACGAACTCGTATCTCCTCCATCAACTAGAATCGAAGTTGAGCAAATTCAAGACAAAAACGAACAGATGCACAGCAAAAAATAATAAAAAAATGACATAAAACGTGAGGGAATGAGAGGCGTCAATCACGAGGCAAAATATTATAAAAAAAGAGTTCAACTGTGCACATACATTGAAGAAAGAGACAGCGACGCCGCAAATAGAAGAAGAGAATCGTCCCACGGCGAAAAGAGAGAGGGTTTGTAGCAGCTCTTACAATTCCAAATACAAAGGCAAAAATGCATATAAAGGGGAAGAGAATCCTAGAGCCATATTTCACAGTAGCGGAGAATTGGTTGCGGGTCAGGGTGGGTCACACTTCCGGATCCGGGTGGGGCCCTTCTGTCTCTTGCATGGATTTGACTAGGGTTGACGTTTTTCTCTCTCTTTTTGACTTGTTTCCTTATTTAAATCTTTTTATATTATTTCTCGGTGGCATATTTTCCCCGCTCTTCACCCAAATCATTTATTTACTTACTATTCATAGGCCCATACCATTTCTTTAATTTTTGTAATTTTCAATTTCAATCAATGTTATTCTCTGCATTTAAATTTTAATCAGTCTTATTATTTATTTCAAATTTTAGACATTTTAAGTTGTAGCTGAAAATGAGATTGCAATGAAGTTGCTTACATTGTAATGTTATGGTTGAAATAAAAAATGTTGATTTGGCTGAAAATGAGGTAGGAATGAAGCTGATTAAATTGCATATGCTGTGTTTGAAATAAAAAAAAAATACTCCCTAGTAACTGTATAATGGAGTACATTTAAGATGTTTTAGTTTGGTCAAACATGCATTTGTCACCTATTATAATTATTTTGTGGGTAAAGTGTCACACTATAGGCAGTTCAAAAATAAATAGTAAGATAATTATGGGTAAATTTATACCCTGAAAATATCTATAAACTAAAATGTTAATGAATTTTAAAATAATAATTATTGTAATTCAACATGTCGCAGTTGGGTAACAAAACTATGCAGTACTATATGAACTTAATAAAGAGTTAATTAGCAGGTTTCATGCGTGATTATTCTTGATAGACGTGCGTTAATAATATATTGAGAAGTGGGTTTCGTGCTATAAATTTATCACCTCTATCATCACTATCGAATGAGCTATTAATAATATTAATTACTATAATTACTAAATTAGGTGTGCAATTATTTGCCTTGCACATGGCGTATATATTTAACTATATATTGATAAAATAATAATATTGCTTGAGAGAACTTGATAGTGTTTGAGGGCTGCCCATGCTGCTTTCATTTATATTTTAATTAACAATGCTTATTATAGTAGCTTATTTTTGTAGTATAAAATTAATAGATATAAATAACATTTGTTATAGCGATAGATTGATATTTTTAACAATAGATTCAAGATTTACATATTCGAATCAATAATTATTTTCGTAAAACCCCAAAAACAATAATTAACCAAGACAATTTTGGAAACAATTATAGTTGACCTAAAAATGATATGGAAAAACTGATTTAAAAAACATATTTTCAGTTAATACGACAATCTTTCATTGATTGTGGGTATCCAGTCATATTTATGAAATAAATCCGTAGATATTGCATATTAATTGGTATAATGTCATGAATATATTTATCCAGATTATCACGAATCTGGCAGCATACTATGTTATACTTGTATTGTATGCATCATTTCATAAAAATAATTATATATACAGAAATTATATAAATGTATTTTATGCATGTAGAAACAGATAATGAAAATCTAATTTCTTGTATACATACAGATCAACTAAATAGAAATACTTTTATGGTATATTAATTACGAATTATTTTTAGCAATTTGATCGTGAAGATCCCAAGGCGAATTATTCATTCTTCCAGACCAATGCAATGTAAAGCTTTTGACATTAAATACATACACAAAACATGTAGTGTTGTTCTCATGTATTGACGGTTGAATTATTGTATATTGATAGATCCACTTATAAGTGTTATATATATATTGAAAATGAAAATATTGAAATGTGATAATGTATAATGTTATATTGTTAGCATCGAATATATTATGGCTCATATTATATTGATACTTCAATCTAATTTTGTGTGCTTTATTATAATTTTTTGTTGATATTGGTAACGCAATAATAAGCTTCTTAATTTCATTTTAATGGACGTATAGTGACAAAGTTTTATCCATCTCAACACATCTATTAATATTTATAATACATAGAATAAAGATATATTGAAGAAGAATGTAGTTTTGCATTATTTTGTTAATAAAATTTCATCTCTAAATAAGTTATCTCCCCTACCATACATGCCAAGAGAATATTTTAACTGTTACTACATTTTACCAGAAACTTTTTACTCTTTAAAAGAATAGTACTCATATCAAACTCAATATGAATATATATTAAAGATCTGAATTTGAGGTAAAAATGGTCAAAAATAAAAGAATCTAAACGCCTAGACATACTTATTTTTCTTTCCAAATTTTATTCACATGCATTATTATTCTGAAGCCACATGAATATATTTACAATTTTTTATAAAATAAACTAAATAATTAAAACAGCTAGCCCCCGGCGAGGATCGAACTCGCGACCTTTCGCTTACGAAGCGAACGCACTACCACTATGCTACGGAGGCAACTTCTTGTTGTCAATTAAATCGCATTTATTTTTATAGCCTTGTCACAAATTAAATTACTTATTTGTAGAGTAAGATTTTTTGACAAAAATTATCTCTTACATCTAAACAATATATAAAAGGGGAGTTTTGGGAGATTTTGAATAATTATTTTATATGAGGGATGTAAATGCAATTAATATAAAATTTAGAAATTAATTCTAATAAATATATAATCTACTTAGTTGGTTTAGTGGAGATTAGTTTCCCATGTTTCATATATACGTGAGTGAGTGGGAGGTTATCAAAGATAATTCTTTTGGTTGCACTACTTCATTTTTATATAAACGTTACCTCTGCAAACTGCAGAGATGAGTGCATCTCCATTTTTCAATATCTACTACACGTATGACTGTACAAGATGGTGAGATTCGAAGAGCAGCTTTAGAGAATGTGCCGGCTACTAGATGAGGCAGAGCAAAAGTGGAAGGAAAAGTTTCAGAGGATGAGTGGTGAGAAAGAAAATAGGGAGAAACAAAATAAGAGGTAGGCGCCAAACTTTTCTCAAGAATAGGGCTACACTGTCAATTGTAAAAAATATTAGGAGTACAAAAATATGGGCATAAATATGGTGTAGATTTTTGTAGGGCTTTTCCTATTTTGCTCTCATTTCTCATTTTATCTTATTTTATAGGTCCAACAATAATTCATTATCACATATTCATCTTCCTCTCCGATTCTCAGGTAAATAATTATTTTTATTCTTTATTTGTCACTTTGATTGATGTTAATTTGTAGTCACTATAGCTTTATCTTCTTGATTTAGATGGCTAGAGAAGCCTCCACAAAAATATGTGGAGTGAATTGTTCGATTGTGTACTTTCACGGGTCTCATACATCTTATGCTTTGCTCTACAGATGATCGTTTTAATATATATTGATATTGATTTTGTGCATTGCAATTTGATTTTGTTCTTTATTTTATTGTAGTTTTAGGCGAGACATGCAGCTTTACCTACGGGTTCTATTGAAGAGTGACAAATTATGGAGAATTGAAGGTTTTAGTTTATAATTATGAGAGTTTTAAAAATGACGAGTAATTATCCATTATATTGAATTCTTAATTGTGATAGATTTTTATCTTCCTACTCCATAATTTATTGTTTAAACATTATATATTATGTGATTTGTTTCAAATTTATTATGCTTCAATGTTGATTTGTATAGATTTTTTATTCTCATATAACTAAAATGGTTACTCATATTGTTCATTGTTAATATTGATTCTAATTTATTTAATTAATTTAAATTTAAAATTAATATTTTAAAAATATATTAATCTGTGCATAGCACAGGCGTGATTATGCACAGGCGTGATACTAGTTATTATAATATTTGTCTCTCCACGATAAATTCTAACTTACTAAATACCACTGTTCATACAAAAAATATTTCAATTAATTTAGAAAATAGGTAATCAGTACATTAAAAAGAGAAAAATATCATTTAAATTTTTTGTCATAATTTATAAAAGTAGCTAATTAAATCATAATTTTCGTATATTTTTCAATTGTTCTATATAATTAAAATTTTGACGAAATTTATTATTTAAATCATAATTTTTGGTTAAATTCTAAATAAATTTAATATATTTTATATTATAATGGTCAATTTTCTATGATTATTATATATTTGGCGAAGTATAATAATGAAAAAGTACAAAACTCATTATATATTTTCTCAAAAATTGAGATACACGAAAAAATTATAATTTAATTAGCTAGTTTTGTAAGTTATAAAATTAATTAAAAATTGTGTTTAAGTAATTTATTTCTAATAATATGTTAAGAGAAAGCAAAGGGTGAGAGAAAAAGGAAAAAGCGTTGCTCCACAATTAGCGACTAGGTGGACTGGCGGGTGTGAAAAATAAGCTATAAATAAAGAGCGAGTACAAAATTTACAATTCCATGGCTGTTCAAAGCAAAAGTAGCGGCGCCGCCGCGTGGAGGGCGGAGGAGGCTATCGCCGGAAATTCTGAAGCTTTACAAGCGCTGAGGGAGCTCATTTCCTATCCTATGCTCTACTCTCGCGAATCCAAATCACTCGGCTTAAAAGTTCAACTCTCTTTCTCTGTCTCGATAAATCTATGAAGAAATCACTGTTGGTTAATTAATGTAGTCTTATCTCCCCGATTTTTCAGTGGCCTCGTGGTTTGCTGCTCTACGGTCCACCGGGCACGGGGAAGGTTTGTAGTTTTTTTGTTGCTTTTTTGGTTGTGTTTACAAGTAGGTAAAGATTGAACTTTTGATTAATTGATGAAAATTGGGATTTATAGACAAGCTTGGTTCGAGCCGTCGTTCGCGAATGTGATGCGCATTTGAGCGTTATTAGGTAATTTTTTGTTTCATTATGAGTGTCAAGTGTTGTGGCCATTTTGTTTCCTTGTTTGTTGGATTATTTATGCTTTTACTGGCTTGGTGAAAATGAGAACCAAATTGGAATTAGGTTAACTCTTTGAGATTTATTATTTCAATTCTTTATGGGAACTGATTATGTTAGCAAACTAGTAATTTTGAATGCTTTTCTGATGAAAATGGTCCAAGTTTGAAGGGTGAACAATCTTATTTATTTGCATTATCTTGCAGCCCGCATTCTGTTCACAAATCACATGCTGGAGAAAGCGAGAAAGTTTTGCGTGAGGCTTTTGATGAAGCGGCATATCATGCAAAATCTGGAAAACCTTCAGTTATCTTTATTGATGAAATAGATGCACTTTGCCCTCGTCGAGACTCGAGGTACCATTGATTATAAGATGGTTAAGAACTCCTTGCTATTTAACTGGATGCTAGAGTTACTAAGAAATTATTGTTTAGTATTCATTAACAGCTGCAATTAGTGAAAAGTAACTCTTTGTGGCACTGTATCCTTACTTTCAGGAGGGAACAAGATATTCGTATAGCTACTCAGCTCTCCTTGTTGATGGACAAAAACAAATCTTTGTTGGCGTCTGGATTGCATGTTCTGGTTGTTGCATCTACTAATAGGTACATCTAGGAGATTTCTTGTCGAGTCTGCAGTTTTGTGTTACCATGTCCTCAGTGGAATTGATAGTTTTACTTATTTTCTGGCTAGAGTTGATTCAATTGAACCTGCTCTGAGACGTTCAGGACGTTTTGATGCTGAGGTTGAAGTCTCCACTCCCAATGAAAATGAACGCATTCAAATCCTGAAGGTATTATATGTTAATTCTGTTAGAACTTATCTCAAAGTTGTTCTGTTCAAGTTTCTGCAGTTTATATATCCACCTATATTTAGTACTACTATAACTAATTGTATTAAGATGGTTATTTAACTTGAAATTTCAGCTTTATACAAAAAAGCTTCCTTTGGATACAACTGTGAACCTTGATGGGATAGCTGCATCTTGTAATGGTTATGTTGGGGCAGATTTAGAAGCTTTATGTCGCGAGGCTGCCATGTCTGCTCTGAAGAGATCCTCCAATATAGACCAAGATGCTAGTAAGTTTAGTATTACTATGGATGACTGGAATCTGGCTAAGTCTGTGGTTGGCCCCAGTATAACTAGAGGTGTTACTGTGGAAATTCCGAAGGTCTTCTGGGATGACATCGGAGGGCTAAATGACGTGAAGGTGAAGCTTATTCATCACAATACTGCTTTGCCTCTAATGTTGGCTGAATTTGGCAATATTTTTCATCGTTGTAACAGAAAAAGCTTCAGCAAGCAGTTGAATGGCCCTTGAAACATTCTTCAACATTTTCAAGGCTTGGGGTATCACCTGTCCGTGGTATACTTCTTCATGGGCCTCCAGGGTGCTCAAAAACAACCCTTGCTAAGGCTGCTGCTTGTGCTGCGCAAGCTTCTTTTTTCTCTTTGAGGTTTGATCTTATTCAACCACTCTTTGACTCTTTCCTGACCAACTATGAACATAATGGTTTAAAACGTCAGGTTCTTAAATCCATATTTAAATCCTATTTATCATATTCTATATCAGTGGTGCAGAGCTATATTCCATGTATGTTGGCGAGGGTGAAGCTTTATTACGTAATACATTTAGGAAAGCTCGATTGGCTGCACCAAGCATAATATTTTTTGATGAGGCTGATGTGGTTGCTGCAAAGAGGTGATTTCCATAGTTTATTTGATAAAAAAAGTGATGGGACTTCAGCGAAGTATATTATTTCCTGATACATATATATTTTTATTTGCAATGACAGAGTAGGGGCCTCAAGTGGCAGTTCAACAGTTGGGGAAAGACTTCTCACTACTATGTTGACTGAAATGGATGGTTTAGAGCAGGCTAAAGTGAGCTGATGCGATCCTTATGTAAATTACAGACATGATTATAGGCAAAAGTTTTCTAACAGCTCCCCCTTAATATGTATGTTCTTTTGCAGGGGATTCTTGTTCTGGCTGCTACAAATAGGCCCCATGCAATTGACGCTGCACTTATGCGTCCTGGGCGCTTTGATATAGTAAGTTTTCCACGCGCTGCACTAGATTTAGCTTTTAATAAACCTTCCAAAATAGGATGATAAGTTCCAACTTTAGTCCCTATTTCCTAGATTTGTGTTTGATTACATGTTGCTTTCACGTTGCACCAGATACTTTACGTACCACCACCAGATTTAGAAGGTAGGCACGAGATCCTTCGTGTACATACACGAAAGATGAAGATAGGCAACGACGTTGATCTCAGAGAAATAGCAGAAGATACCGAGCTGTTCACTGGAGCGGAGCTTGAGGGGTTGTGCAAAGAGGCAGGAATTGTTGCTCTGAGGGAAGACATATCCGCCACAGACGTGTGCAGCAGACATTTTGAGGCCGTGATGAGATCTCTGAGGCCAGCTCTTAGCCGAGAAGACGTCGATTCTTATGCCTCATTCCGAAAGAATCCGCCTGTAAGACTTTCTGCTGCATCTGAATCTGAGCACAAGCAGCAAAGCAGAGGGAGCAAGAGTCTACTGCTTGCTGCAGTTCCTGCTGCAATAGCTGTAGTTAGTATAGTTTTTTATAATAGTCTCAAAAATATTGTTACCTCTAGAGAGCAACGAGCTACTTGAACATGTGTTATATTTATTCTACAAGCTAAATTATTTATTCACTTTATTTTTGGAATTATTGGAAATTTGGAAGCTTCACTTTGTCATCCTCTTTATCTACTATTCATTTGAATATAGAGATCTGCAGCCATTTCATTGTTATACAAGCTGCCTTTCTGGACTGTAATGGTCAAGATTGGCTTTTTCTTACTTCAACTATATTATTTTATTTTTGTACTAAAATCTTTTTTTATTTCACCATAACTCACGCCAATTTTGAAATTATTATTCAATTGCATTACTTGGTCGATAGAAGCACACATATACAAGAAACAAGTACTAGTACTAACTATATCTTTCTATAATTGGTTCAATAATGGCAAAGACTAGCACTTATATTTGTTAATAAAATGGTACAATTATTGTGGCAAATATATGTATTTTCGCCTTAAACTATGTATTAACAAATCAGGTAAAGTATTAAGAAATAAATCAGCATGTATATAAGTCAACTGATACTTTGCTGATTTACATTTTTTTCAACACATATTTTTCAAACAAGAATAGTCATACATATTTTTCTATTTCCTTTTCATTAGATGATAGTTACTGGTATTAATACTATCATTAATAACATAGTCAGGCACATGTATTATAGCTGTGGAAATTCATTGGGCATGCCAAATATTACAGATATGGCCTCTTCCATTTAATTTTTATATTGCTCTCAGCCACCATTTTCTGAACAAATACAATCCACCACCTAATTCCAAATTTATAAAGTGGTCCATTCATCATAAATACAACATACAGAGAGGTGCTGTCCAAACTCAAAGATTATAAATTGATGTCCAAAAACACATTTTTTATCATTTGTTAGCATCTCCCACACTCATGCAATAAACAAGAGAGAGAAGAAACAAACATGGGAAACTCTCTTGCATGCTTCTCTCCCTCATCAGTCTCCAAATCTCCTCCAAAGGAGCTTCACCCTCCATGGATTTCCCCCTCAGCCCCCCACAGAAGATCAAGAAAATCGGCCACATCGTCTTCTTCTCCTCCGGCCATGAAAGCCTCGAACGTCTTCGATGAATCCTATATCAAGCAGCAAGCTCAGATTGCTTCCATGCTCTACCACCATCACTTGCAAAACAATGGAGGTGATCTCCTCCTCCAGTTGGACCGCTCCGTTTCGACCAAGAATCCACCTCCTTCTTCCTCTTCGAAGAAGCTTCCTAGGCGATCTCGCTCTGTCTCCAGTTCTACCCCTCTCTCTTCTATGCACCTCCCTAATCTCCAGGTTTTTTCATATTTTTTTTTATATTTTTTTAGTTATTGTTTTTGGATTTGATGGAGTAAAGTTTCTTTGTTTGACATTTTCTTGGATTTTCTTTGGATTGAATTAGTTTAGTATGAGACGTGTTCAATGAGATTTTAATTTTAGGCAAAGCTATAACTCAATCTAGACTAATGGAAATATTTATTATATAAAATTTTTATTGACTTTTGAGGGAGAAAATATGTGTAGTTTGGTTTGTAGTAACATCATAATTTAATGTCAATAACTTGCTTAGTTGCCTTTTACGGCCATTTATTTAGTTGCAGGTACATCTTGACCCTATGACTATTCACTTTAACCAAAAAAGAAAAAAGTACTGTGAGTAATTTTTAATCATTCCAATAATTTCAGGATGCTGCAAGAAATGATGGTAAAGAGAAGAAGAAGCATTTTGTGCTGGTTCATGGTGGAGGTTTTGGGGCATGGTGTTGGTACAAAATCATAGCCCTTTTGAAAGAAGCCAATTGTGAAGTTGATGCCATAGACCTCACTGGCTCTGGTGCTAACTTTTGTGACATCACTTCTATTAAAACTATAGCTCAATATGCCAAACCCCTCATTGATTTCCTAGCAAATCTTGCTGATGACAAAGAGGTATGGTTTTGTTTCTTGGATATGATATTATGCTGTGGTTTTCTTGAATGATTATGATGATGATCGATGCTTCGAAATGCAGGTGATTTTGGTGGGACATGATGTAGGTGGAGTTTGTATATCTTATGCAATGGAGATGAATCCTAGCAAAGTTTCAAGAGCTGTGTTTGTTGCTGCAACTATGCTCAGCAATGGCCATAGCGCCCTTGATGTCTTCTCCAAACAGGTTGGCATATAATCGCCTTTTCCACAAATCTGCAATGCGTTTTTTTAAAGCTTTTTTGCTGATCTGAGAATTTGTTCTGCAGGCATCCTTAACTGAGCTGAACCAACGTGCACAGAAGTTTGTATATGGGAACGGGAAGAAACAGTTGCCAACTGCAATGGAGTACGACAAATCCCTCCTCGAAGATTTCTTGTTCAACCAGACTCCATCAAAGGTAATCTTATGGTATTATTTCTGATTCATTTCTTGATATTGCATTCACCATTTCAAGGCTTCTCATCTTATAATTTTCTGCGTGTGTGTGTATTTATGTTATGCAGGATGTGGCATTGGCATCGGTATCCATGAGGGCTGTGCCGTTTGCACCAGTGACAGAGAAGCTCTGCCTTTCTGCAGAAAAATATGGTTCTATTCCAAGATTTTATGTCAAGACAGACTATGATTTCGCCATTCCTGAGCCACTGCAGGAGACGATGATAAAGTCAGATCCGCCTAAGCAAGTCTTCCAGCTCAAGGGCGCGGATCATTCGCCTTTTTTTTCGAAACCTCAGGCGTTGCTCAGGCTCCTGTTAGAGATATCAAACACCCCACATGTAAAGCAGGGGAAGGAGGCTTAGAAAACCTTTTTTGTAGCAGCCCTTCATTGTAATTAGATCTTATCACACATTGTTATGTTATTTTCACAATAAACTAGAGTATTGAACAGAAAATATTTCATTGAAAATGTTTTGATGCAACAATATGTGATGTCACATTATGTTATTTGTAGCAGTAAAGAGTATCAATAGCTAAGCACCTCAAAAAATCAACATTTTGAGCAAACCAAATCAAACAAAACAGAGATTCAACTGAAAACGGAGGCATGGAAGCCGTATATAAACGTCTCTCACAGGGTTTTCCATTCATCACTTCTTCCTCGGAATTTCAAGCCTCTTGCGGAAATCTTCTTCCATAAGAGGGATACCATCGCGCAACTTGATCTTCGGCTCCCAGCCCAACAGCTCATTGGCCTTCGTGATGTTAGGCTTCCTCTGGCGAGGATCATCTGGAGTGTTGTCAACGGTTATGATCTTCACGTTTGGATTGATCATCTGCAACACAACTTTCATGTTAGATTAGTTGAGAAAAAACCTATCGGGCTGAAATATGGCATAAACAGTTTTACAGTTAAAATTTCTGAAGGGTATAATCTAAAATGGCTTCAAAAGTCGAAAACTCTACCTCCTTCACTGTCTCCGCGAGCTCAGTCATTGTGAATTCACCTGAAAATGATGCTCTTGGTTAAGACCAAAAAAACCATCGTGGTCTAATGTAATCATGTCGGAATTTTGTGTACCTGGATTGCCGATGTTGATTGGCCCGGTGTTGTTTCCTTCCATCAGTCTGATAAGACCATCGACCTTACCAAAAAAAGCAAATAGAATGAGATGAAAGAGAATTATATGATGCACTTTTGATTGCATAAGAACATGATTCTCAAATACCATATCAGAAACATAACAAAAGCTTCTTGTCTGAGTTCCTGGTAACTGAACTGTCAAAGGTTCATCACTGGACACAACAACATTTCAGAAAGTTAATCTCTCATCTTAAACACATACAAACACAAGAAGAGAATCGGGATTAGACAAGCAACCGAGATTCATAGGATATAATTATTACCGTATTGCTTGAGCTATGAAATTGCTCACAACGCGGCCATCATCAATGTTCATTCGGGGTCCGTAAGTGTTGAAGATCCTTGCAATCCTTATCTCTATTGCAAAATCAACGTTTCGTGGTGGTTAGGAATACATGAAGTTGTTGCGTTTAACATCATTTTGGACAAATTACATTGTACTCAAAGCGAGAGAGGAAAATACCAATCCCATGCTGTCTGTGATAATCAAACATCAGAGTTTCTGCTACTCTTTTCCCCTCATCATAACAACTTCTAACACCTGTAATTTCATAATGGAGATCAAAACGGCCAAATCAGCACTTGTCTCATTCCAAATGCCTCACAATAAACACATGACGGTTCATCAACACATAAGTACCTATAGGGTTCACGTTGCCCCAATAGTCTTCGGTCTGAGGGTGCACCAAGGGATCGCCATAAACCTCTGATGTTGAGGTCAATAAAATTCTACACAAAAAGAAATGCAGAATAAATGAAGTCGTTCAAGAGAAAATGCTGGGAATTAAAAGAAAATGTAAACAAGTCTTGTTGAACCTTGCTCCCACACGCTTGGCCAGCCCCAGCATGTTTAGTGTTCCAATCACATTAGTCTTTATCGTCTGTTACGCCAAAAATTTAAATATCAACAATCAATGCATCTTTGTTGGTGAACTATATACATGCTTCTTCTGTGACACTTACCTTGACAGGGTTGTATTTGTAGAAAATCGGGGAAGCTGGGCAGGCGAGATGGTAAATCTGATCAACTTCAACTAGTAAAGGCTCCGTGACATCTGCAACGAAGAAATTAATGGACTTAAAACCAGAAGAGCAAAACCAAATAAAAGGCGAGAACGTAAGAAGAAAATGCGAAAAATGCGCACCATGTCGAATAAGCTCAAATCGCGGATGGCCAATCCATTGTTTTAGGTTGTCCTTCGATCCAGTGAAGTAGTTGTCCACAACAATTACCTAACCAAAACCCCACAATCAAACTTGGTTCACATATGTATAAAAACACGCACGCTATGTATTTTGTAAGAAAGAAATGCTCACTTCGTTTTTCTCATTCTGCATCAGCTTGTCGACCAAGTGAGAGCCAATGAATCCAGCTCCACCCGTAACCAAAATTCTCATGTTTGCCTGCCAATCATGTTCTAATTATGTGAAACTGAAAACGAAAGTGATTATAGGAACATTTCTTTATTGGTAATAGAAGATTTAGAAAAAAAATCTTGAATATTAAATTCAAAATGATCATAACAACAGCAAGTCCAAAAAGATTTATCAGTTCAGACAGAGTATATTTTTATAAAGAACACATTGCAAAGCCTGAGAGACGGAAACGCATAGCCACATTAAACACCATCGTAGACTACCTGGAAAAATTTGGCTTTTCTCAAAGGCGAAGGCTCGGGAGGTGGCTTGGTGGACACATGGTTGCTTCCATTCGATACTTGATTAGCCATTATGAGGTGCCTTCTTCAATTAAAACTCAAAGGCCAAATCTATGCACATAAAACAACAATCACCAAATATCCAAAATATATGAATGTTTAAACTGAGATACTAATAGAGGAAACCAAATAAAAACATAGTAACAATCCAATTCAAAATTCTTATATTCTGGTGCAGATGTTGCACACTATAATCATCCAATCACTCATAAACAGAAACTATCATAACTTGAAAAAAAAATAAAAAAAATTCAACAGCAGATCAAGACCAGATCAAAAGTAAACACTTGAAAAACACACAACACATGTAATAAAACATAATCTCATGTCAGAATTACTTCACTCACCAACATTAAAACTATGTAAGAGGAAACTAATCTACATAAATAGAAAATAAACATTCTCAAAATCCAATAATTGGTGGCAAACAAGAGTCTAATCTCTAGACAGAATCAAATCAGCCTGCATTTAAAACTAAAAATAAATGAACCGGCCTTCAACCAAATCCATAAACAAACAAATCAGCTTCACACCATTCATCAAAGCATACACTAAATCAAGATCTAACAAGGAAAAAAACTTAAAAAGGAAGAATCTTTGAACAAAATCAAGAGGTGATCACCTAGTAATTGCTGTAAGTATTTTGAGTGGAACTTGCACACTCTCTCACAGCAAAAACTTCACCTTTATATACTGAACAATTTGAAACCCATAAATTCACTAAACAAACAAAGGACGTATATTTAATTAATTCAATGAAAAATTAAATCAAGGAGACTCCTGAACCAGAAAAAAAGAGCATGCTTCATCATTATTCTATACCAAACGTACCAACAAGAGAGAGGGGGAAATCTTGAAAGTGAAGTAAGATTACACCAAATATTACTATGATTTTAAGCAATATTTATTTTTTTCAGCGTACCTTCAAGGTCACTCCACACCAGAACAAAACCAGAGGCAGCTTATTTTTTTCAAAAAATTAACCAAAATGGTAGCAGTAATAAATACAAAAAAATCTGCTCTAATTGTCCTTTCTTTCTCTTTACTAATCTTTTAAATATTGTTGATAATCCCCAATTTAAAAGGTTGTTATCACTTCGGCCGAGTTATGTGGGCTTTTATTTCTTGATATAGTTGACTTCTTGATATTGATGAAATATTTAAGAGTTCTTAAATACTTTTAATTCTGAAACCGAAAAAAATAATACTTTAAATTCTAGAGAAAAAGAGGGAAACCAAATATTTTGAACATGGCAGTAAATCTCATAATGATAATAGCGATGATTTGATTTGAAATTATTAATTCTTTTAATTATTTATCATTGTAGATTTGTAGCTAATACTCCAGGTAAATTTGCAATGGAATAAAAGAAACTAGTGGAGTACTACTATTTTGTTAGTACTTTATTATGAAGTGAATTTCTCCTTTTGTTACCCATATTATATATTTTCACATATTTGTAATTGTTCGTTATATTTGTAAACTGTTAAATTGAGAAATACGTGAATTGTAAAATTCATTATCGCCCCACGTTAGTCTATAGCCTTTGTTGCTAATTGTTGTGTTTATTACTTTGTTTTCGCTTTCAAATTTTTTTTTTAGTATTTTACTTTATAATTACGTTTAAACTTTAAACTATGAGTTAGTTGACTAATTGCTTTGAGCTACGTGGTCATGAATAGTATTTTATAAAGAACAATATGAATATGGAGGATTTGATATCTATATATAAGTGGAGTGGATTAGCCTTATGTTAATAGTGGATTAGGGTTGCTTTCTTATCCACATCAACATCTAATGAAGAGATATTTATATATTTGATTTGATCAATTGCTAAATAATTAGTAATATCATACTAAGACTAAATCTTAGTCATTAGATTAAAAGATCTAGTGATTTAAATAATGCCATATATTTAATTAAGAAAATTAATAAATAAAATTAGTGGGTACTGATGTCAATTCTTTCCTATTAAAATCATATTAAACTTTAAATTTACGCGACTCTCTCGATTTAAATTATTTTTTCACAAAAAATATATCAAATTAAAGATAATTTTATAAGGATTCCAACAAGATGTCAATTGCATATGTTCTGACGACGTTCGGATGATGAAATTTGATATTTTTATTTTAATTTTCGTAAATATAGATAATGAGATTTTTATCAACAAATACATCAAAAAATCTCAATAAAACCATGTAAAAATCTCAATAAATATGTGTTGATATTTTCTTGTACTAGTGTTGATATTTTTATGTCATATTGTTGATATTTGTAATACACTATGTTGATATAAAAAAAACATTCACGAAAATTATCATATGACATCATAATGACGATATTACCATTTTGTTGATATTTTGTCTACTATTTATTGAGATTAGTAAGATTTAATCTTATTCACTCATTTTAAAATCTAGAGGGAACATCTTTTTTGGTCCACAAACTTTGCCAAAGTATCATTTTAGGTCTGTGAACTTTGAAAATATCATTTGAGGTCCATCAACTATGAGTTAATATCATTTGAAGTACTTTTTTACTATTTCCAAGTTTTTCTGGACGAAAATACCCTCAATATCTTTAAGGGTATATATTTTTAATAAACTTATCATATACTCATATTTTTTTATAAATATCTTTACTATATATTTTTGATGAATTTTCTATATATAATTTGAACTTCAATATTAGCACTTAATTTTGTGACATGCAAGAAAATATCCTAATTCAATTTTTTATCTTAAAGAATTTTAAAATTGAAGAAGCAATTTTACTTGCATGTCACAAAATTAAGTGATAATATTGAAGGTCAAATAATATTTAGAAAATTTGTCATAAATATATTGTAAAGATATGTATAAAAAATATGAGTATATGATAAGTTTATTAAGAATATATATACACTTTAAGGTATTGAGGGTATTTTCGTCCAGAAAAACTTGGAAATAGTAGAAAAGTATTTTAAATGATATTAACCCATAGTTGATGGACCTCAAATGATATTTTCAAAATTTACGGACCTAAAATGATACTTTGGCAAATTTCGTGGACCAAAAAAGATGTTCCCTCTAAAATCTAAAGGTGGAGATTTGGTCTTGATTTTGGATTAGGGTGCTATAAGCATTAGAATATGACCCTCCATAAAATACTTAGTGAATATATTTATATGGAGTATATACAAAAAAAAGTTTAATTCGTTTTATATAATAAAAAACATTATAAGAGCATCTCCAAGGAGAAAAGATATATAGAAAAGGTATATCATCTATATATCTCCTTAGAAAGTGAAATATACCCTTCCAAAAAGAAACATACTCCAAAGGAAAAAGGTATATGGAAAGGTAAATGATTGTTTAAACATAAAATAATAGTACAAAATACATTAAAGAAATATAAAGTATGATGCCTTTTCAAATATCTTATTCTTTAGAGAATGGTTTTTCATGAAAAGAAGGCAAATGTGGTAGTTATAAAATTTTACCTCTCTATTAATGGAGAGGTAAAGATAGATACCTCTTCAAAATCAAAATGAGAAAAATTTAATACCTTCTCAAATACCTCTCTCATTGGAAAATAATTTTTCATAATAAAAGGTAAATTTTACCTCTCTATTAATGGAGAGGTAAAGATAGATACCTCTTCAAAATCAAAATTTACCTCTCTATTAATGGAGAGGTAAAGATAGATACCTCTTCAAAATCAAAATGAGAAAAATTTAATACCTTCTCAAATACCTCTCTCATTGAAAAATAATTTTTCATAATAAAAGGTAAATATAGTAGTTATATTAATTTATATCTCCATTTACCTTTCCCTCTCGTAGATACTCTAAAAGTATTAATTCCGATTTTTAGGTTGGTGAGAGGTCCTCATCATATTTTAGTATATTATGAAAGTGATTATGTTGAAGCATCATCTTTGACACTTTTTGGTAAAAATACAAAGTGCGCTACACAATTTGTAATTATTTGAGTATGTAACTAAGAGATTTAGTCATTTTTCATTTAAGTCGCATTCAATCGAGAATATCATTGAATAATTGAAGTTTTATGGAACAACTAACCTGCATATCTCAAGTCTGATTGAAGTATGTCTATATAGTATATAGTCCATATTTAATAAATTTCTACCGAAAATAAAAATCTTAAATTAAGAACTTATCATACATTTTTTTTAATACAAAGCTGACCTCCCCGATAATATCATTATATCAAGATATAAAGATTCACTACGTACTGAAGATCATGATGTTATGACATGAAATCACAATGCCAAATACTAAAATTAATTAAAAATCTTTCATTCACAAAATGGCATTTCTTCAGTTACAAAAGTTAATAGCTCTTTTATCTTTTTCATTTATTAAAAAACATTTTATTGTGTATACACCTAGAATATGCTAAAGTATATGCCTCGTAACCTAAGTACTCATATTTGTATGCATAATACACCGAACAAACGAGCATAGATAATAGATCCATTGCATAATTACCAATTACTCCCTCTATCGACCAATACAAGGCCAATTTTAATTGGACACAAATTTTAAGAAATGTAATAGAAAGTGAATGAAAAATAGAGTAATAATTTTATATTGAAATGTGAGTGGAATAAAGTTAGTGGAATATGTGGTCCATAGATAAAAGCAGTAAAAAAACAAACAAGACATTTATTGGTGACGAACGAAAATGGCAAAATGAGACACTTATTGGTGGACGGAGGAGGGAGTATATGTTTTATTATAATCTATTATTCCAAAAGTGTCTATTTTTATAAGACGAAAAGAGTATATTTAAAATTAATGAAAATCCTGGTTTGTATAGTCAGTTCATTTATTTCATAAATTTATTTGAACTTAAAACTATAGAGTAATTATAGTTAGGGTTTATAAAATTATTGCTGTTTTGAGAACTTTTCTTTCATAAGAATCTCATGATTTAATGTAAAATTAGATGCATAATATTAGTACTAGACAAAACAAAGAGGGCTGAGGTTAATCTTTGTGAATTGGTTCAGTGGTAGTGTAACAATTCGTGGAGCCAAATTTCTCCGGATTTGAATTTAATGTGACATAATATTTAAATTTATATTTAATTGACTGAAAAAGAGAGAGTTGAGATTAATGAGATAATTAGTCTCGGTTATGAGTAATTCGATTTACTCCCTTCCCGCTATTAAATGTCACATTTTTCTTTTTTTAGTCAATCCATCAATAAATGTCTCATTTCACTTTTGCTATATTTAGTAAGTGGATTCTATGTTACATTAACTCATTCTACTCATATTTTATTATTAAACCAATAATATGAAAGTATGATCTACGTTCCACTAACTTTTTTTATCACTTTACTTTACAAATTTAAAACAATTTCTTAAAATCTGTGCCGATGAGATATATATGGATTTTAATCATGGATGGATGGAGGGATTACTATTTTGAAGCGAATTTGGTTATTTTCACATAGTTTAGGGATCTCTAAAAATAAAATCATATCCCTCACGTTTCTTTTAAAAGTGAGGCCCACTTTATATGTATTTGCATCTTGGTGCCTCCAAAGAAATCAGCTATAGCCAATCCGAAACTGCTAGCTCCACTCGCGCACGATCACTCATTGGCTTTCCTTCCACTAAATTCCGAATTCTACACTGCTAGCTCACCTGGAAGATTTCATAAATGTCTGGAAGAAGTAATCTCATTCTCCATAATACTTTTCATGGCTCCATACTGTAGATCTGATCAACAAAAAAGTGAAGGTAATTAGAAAAGTATGGTCTTGAATTCAACTCATTTCACTTCACTGATGCGTGATTTGATTTGTTTGCTCAATTGTATATAGAGGTGTTGATTTGATTTGTGGACTATGATCTTTTTTGGTGGAGGGTTATAGGGCTGAGATGATTTATGTGGAGTATCATAATTAGGGAATTGTGATTGCAATAATGGCTGATGCAATTATTTCAATTCATGAAGAATAATTCAATTCCCATGATTATTGATGTTGGTAGCTGCTGCTCTTCCATTTTTGTATTAGGTTAACACTAATGTTTGAACAGGGAAATATAGTGTAGGTTAGGAATTTGTCTTGGAGCTTCATTGGATTATTTGTCTCTTGCAGCCTTGGATTGAAGCCAAAATGTAGTTTAAGAAACTGAAAGTTGATAACCTTTTTTAGATAATTATAGTTGGAGGAAATTTGATTCTCTACATAGTTGAAATCAGGCTATCTATTGGATTTATGCATAGACATACAGAATTTAGTGATGATCAGGTTCTGATTGTCACTTCTATCTGCATTGCCTGGATTAAGATGGTAACTTTTGATTGATAGATATGGGTCGTGGCGTTAGCAGTGGTGGAGGGCAGAGCTCGTTGGGTTACTTGTTTGGTAGCGGTGAGGCTCCAAAACCAGCAGCGGAGAAAGCACAAGCTTCACCGAGTGAGAGTAGGGTTGCTAGTAAAGAGCCTTCGCCAAAACCTAATGCCGGTCCTCAGCCAGTAGACGTTAGCAAGCAGATTCCGGCTGGGATTCACAGTAGCACCACAAACAACTATGTTAGAGCAGATGGTCAGAGTACTTGCAATTTTATCACGGTATGTCTCTGGGGAAACAAGATTCTGTGTTTGGTAGATTTTGATGAAGTTACTTGATTTTGGTTTTTTAACATTATGAAGTTACTGATATCTTTTGTTATCTTGATTGGATTATGATATGTTCTCTTACAATCTGATTACTATGTGTGATTCAATTATTGGGATTGGTAATGACACTTCCTTTTTATTAAAGAAATATCAACTAAAATTTAGTTCTCACATGAAGGATGAATTCAAACTGATCCTTTTGATATCTGATATATGAGAGTTGTATGTTTCCTTATATAGTGATTGGTGAGAGCATACTCGTCATCTTTCTTGTATCATTTTGCATTCAATTGTTCGTATTTTGTGTGATTACAACTTCTGTTTTGTCTCAGGATCGACCATCGACTAAAGTTCATGCTGCTCCCGGAGGAGGCTCTTCTTTGGGTTACCTTTTTGGTGGCGGCAGCAGCAACTAAGAAACGACCCCAGCTCTGTGGCTGGGATCACCAAGTGTGTTTAGAGAAATTATTTGTAAAAAGAAGCAGCAATATATTTTGCGCCTTTGCTGCAAGCCTTGTGAGATGATTCTATTAGAGTTCGAGGTTCTGGCTTATTTGTTTGTAAATGTAGCAGCAGAGTATGGTATTGTGTCTCTGCTGCAAGATTTGTCGATTGTTTTGTTACAGACAGATATGAATTCGTTGGTAAATTTGAAGTGTGAATCGAGAGATCTTTGTTGTGTTTGGATGCATAATAAGCATCTCTCATAGTGACTTTTCTGTAAAACAACTATACGATATTCTTCTATTGTACTTTTGTGTGTTCATGACATTTTCATTTGTCATTATTATTCTTAAACAGGTAATATTACTCTTTGCTGCCTGAAAAAAAAAAACTCCCCAAAACCATAACCTATCACAAAAGAAGCTATCAACACATAAAATTACGATTACAAAATCAGAAAGGATACTAAATTTTGTTAAAAAAGAAAAGCTCTTTGCCTTATTTTAAATGGGAAGAACTCTGGTGGTAAGATGCAGCACATGTTGATTTCAGGCTGCACGTGGTGGGGGTGGAGGAGCGGGAATGATTCCCCATCTCCTACGAACATCTTCCAAGTCCTCATCAAAATGGCGCTCATAATACAAACACATCAGATCAGTGCATTTCACGCCTGCCCGGAGAGCCCAAGGGAAGTAATGCTGGTAGAACAAACTCCTCTGACTTGGGCTGAATCGAGCAGTACCCCCTGCAACAGATAGGGCACACATGGGGAGAAGCATCTGTTCAAATTCTATGACCTTCAGCGCTGATTCGCCAATCAAATTGGTAGGTAGGTCAAACAGGGTGTGCCAGAAGTCATGCACTTCACGAGCGCGTGCTGCAACATACGCTATCTCTTCTGTTTCCATGAACCTGACAGGTGGCCTGTCATCAGGAGAGAAATTTCTGGATCCCATAAACTTAGCATATGCAGCACCAAATGTGTTTGGTGGAAGGTCCCATGCATGCCCTACGTTAGCAGAGATGACACGAGGGCGCTCCAGTAGTACAGCCTGTGGAGAAGATCAGGTAAAGCTTATTCATCAACTAAGCTAAAAAGAAGACTTTGTCATAGATGCCCAGTGGTAAGTGTATTTTCATACATCCCATTTGCACGTCATGTCTAATCAAACTTCTAAGCCGAAATCAATAGGAGCAAATCTAATGACATTTGCATTGCATGTAGTATGTTAAACTATGTTTAGATGCCTAAAGATAGAACCTCCTATATGGTGGAATTGAATTTGAGAATGCCAGACATTCTTTCTCAAAGGTGCCAAAATGATCCTCCAACAGAGTCTTGCAACTAAAAGTTTCTACACCATCTCTATCCAGGTAATGCTACTTAACTTGGTGGTAAGGCCATATACGTCCAAATCCATTGCACTCATATATTCATATTTCCAACATTCCATATAATATTGAATAAGATCCAACCATATTTAAAACTGAGATTGCAGAAAAAGCAAGGTATACGTTGTCGCTTTGTCTAAAATATAAGCCAAGTAAGGGCATTCCACCTTATATGAATATCTCTAGATGTGGTGAAAACAGTTTGCCACTTATATCACTTTTAAACAATCTGATCTAAGCACAACGAGCCACATATGTACACTCTGTACGTCAAAGGAAGCCATTTGAGAAACTAAAATCCTCGATAAGCGAAAACAATGTAAAAGTTCTGAGAGTAAATATAACAGCATCAAAAAAATACCAGCAATGTTGTGATGAATTAAAAGCTCACCCTGCCTTCTGGGCTCCTCTTCATTCTCTCAAGAACCCTTTCAAATGCAGGCTTTCCAGTCGTCTCCCCGAGAGCAGCTATCAAATCAGCTCTTCGCGGATCCAACAACGCTCCAACAGCTGATCCAACTGCCACAGCAGCCTGCTGCCATCCCTTCAGTTTAACTCGACCACCTGTCATCATATCCCTGCTACATCAAAAAACTTCATCAAACTCAAGCACAAATGAAATGTCCAAACAACCGCAAAGAGAAACATATGCAATTGCACAAATTGGTTGTTTTTTTCCCTACAGTGAACCAACATTTGTGATTGTACTGGAGAAAACAATCCTGGGTTACCAAAGAAAAAGGATTCGCGCTTTGAGCATGAATGCGATGCACCAATTAATTAGTAAATCGCCACACACAGTGGTAACAAATTACAGCTAATGCAGACTATCCAAACATAATCAGAAAAAAATCGAGCCACATGTGCGATGTCTTTCTGCAACCAGCAACAATCAGCAGAAAAAATAAATTGAATCAAATTGATAGAGTCCCCCTATTCCGTGTATTCAGTAATTTGAACCCTAATCCAGCATAAACCCGAGCTCCTAATTCAATAACAGAAACGGATGAAATTCGAGCCCTAATTTCAATTTGACACTCGAGCCCTAAATTTGACCATTTGAGTAAAACAAGAACAGCTAACCTGAAAGATGAAGAGGGATCAGAGGTTGGCGGTGGGGTTGATGGGTCGTGATCGTCGAGGACTTAAGGCGGCGGAAGTGGCGCCGGCGACAACTGCTGTGAAGTGAAGTGGGGACACTTGTTTTACTTAATTTTCTCTTTCGATCCTTTCTTCTTTAAATACTGTTCTGTTTTTACATTAATTAAGTGCTAATTCTGTAATACAAATAATTTCCTTTAATTAAGTGCATAAATTTTAATTAATTAATTAATTAATCAAGATTGTAGTCTACAATCGTTTTCAACGTTTTAGCTTCGGATGCAACTGCTTTGAAGCTTCTCCTCTCTCTCTCTCTCTCACTCAAAGAGAGAAAAATGGACTTCTCCCCCAAGTCCTGGCGTGCTCGGAAGCCTCCGCCGCCGAAAAATTCCGACCTTTATTCCACGGTGGTGATCCACGACAAAGACGGCGCCGCATCCAAAGAGCCTGAGCCCGGAGCGGACATCTACGCCACGATGTTGTACAAGGACGACGCCGCCGAGGACGAGGAGGAATCGCTGCCTCCTCTATTGAAGCGCCTCCCCAAGGACTTCGGCGGCGGCGGGGACGACATCGACGACTCCGACGACGACGCCTCTATCTCCGGCACGATGATTGTCAAAACCGATCGGAGGAAATCGAGCTTCTCCGGTAGGAATTCCAGTGCCTCATCTTCCTATTCTAAGCCGCGGAGCGTGGCTGCAGCTCCGGTTTGGGAGAGGAGAAGCCCTAGGGGAGGAATTGGGAGCGACGAGGAGGAAGAGGAGGAGGAGGAGAAGGATGGGGATTTCTCGACGTTTGTGGTGAGGAGGAGAGATGAGGACGGGGAGAAGGAGGATGAAGATGAGGGTATGGGGACGATTGTGAGGAAGGGGGGTGGTGGTGGAGGCGGGGGGACGATGCGGAGGGCGGTGGAGAGTATGCAGAAAGTTGGAGATATTGGAGGGATGGGATATGGGAGAGGGAAGAAGAGCAGCGGTGGTGGTGGAGATGGGGTTGGCGGCACGAGGACTCACGGAAGTGGGAAGATTTCATCAAGCTCGATAGCCGAGTGCATTGCCAGAGAGGATCCTTCTACCAAGTATGAGTTGCTCCATGAGCTCGGTAAAGATTCAAATGTTTGAGTTTTGCTTGCTTGGTTCTTCTCTCTGGTTGAATTATGATTATTGAAGTGATTTACTGCTATAGATTTTCCGACCAGGTTGACGCATTATAAAGTTTGTCGCTATTTATTTCATTGCAACAGAGGAAGGAAATAAGCTTTGTGATAAATCTTATTCCAGAATCTTCACTCAAGAAATGTCTGGGAATTGCAATATTTGAATTACTACTTGTTTAGCAGTTACTACCATAGAAGAAATATGAGCCTATATGCCTTACTTTAATTTTCATTGCAACAAATGGTTTAGCTACTTTAAATTGATATTTTATCAGGGAAGGGCTCATATGGGGCAGTCTACAAGGCTCGAGATTTAAGGACCTCAGAATTAGTTGCTGTCAAAGTGATATCATTGTCAGAAGGGGTATGAATGCAATATGTCGTCACTGAGGTCTTACCTTGTTTGTGGAATTTTGCTTTTTAATCATGGAATATTATTGCAGGAGGAGGGTTATGAAGAAATTCGTGGGGAAATTGAGATGTTGCAGCAGTGTAGTCATCCTAATGTTGTTCGTTATCTTGGGAGCTATCAAGGAGAAGAGTTTCTCTGGGTATGAGGAAGAGCATCAGCTTTTACCATTTTTATTATATGCTGTTTGTGGCTGCACTGTTTTTCTTTTGGGTGGGTGCTGAGAGTAGCATCCTTTACATCATGTGCTAGTTGCGCCCAAGGTTTTGATATTGATGATAACCACACATATTTAGTGAATTTACGGATTTGCTGGCAGATAGTAATGGAGTACTGTGGGGGTGGAAGTGTTGCTGACTTAATGAATGTTACCGACGAGGCTCTTGAGGAGTATCAAATAGCATATATTTGTAGAGAAGCTTTGAAGGTACTTGTGATTTGTTGATTGTTGTTTGCTAATAAAAAGTGTATGAAACACTTCATGCTTGTTTATATATCACAAACTTCACTTTCACTTTACTATTATCACTATTTATCCATTTCCAAGTCCATTTGCTGTAAAGAGCTATATTACAAGAAATTGCTTTGTTGGCATCCAAATGGATGCATGGATCTGGCCTCTGATTATTTATTGTCAATCAGGGTCTATCATATCTGCACTCAATTTTCAAGGTGCATAGAGATATAAAAGGTGGTAATATTTTGTTGACTGAGCAAGGAGAAGTCAAGCTGGGTAAGTCTTACCATTATCTCTTCTTGTACTAGTTTTTCGGCTCCTCTTTCCCAACTTTGGGCTAGTTAATGTCGACGGTTGGCTTCATGGATTTCAGTTTGGACTTTGGATGTATAGATTTAGCATTCTATTTCTTGAACCAGTGAGATAATGATATTTACAGGTGACTTTGGAGTGGCTGCACAGTTGACAAGAACTATGTCCAAGCGCAATACGGTATATGCACCTATTTGCATTTGTCTTCCTAATCAGAATTGGTTTAATTATCTCCCTCATAGTTGTTTCTCCTTCTTTTCTTTAAAGAATAGATATTGATAGGTAAATTCCAACATATTAAATGAGCCATCTTGAAATTTGATGATGGTTAAGCAGAAAGATTTTTTAGCATTTTGTTTGATCCACTGGTCAGATTAATTAATCATCTGATGAATGACTATTTTCAAAGAATGTTGATCCAGTCGGGCATGTGACACATGCCACAAATAGTAAGACCCATTACTACTAGTTGATCATCTGAAGAATGTCTTTTACCTAGCAATGCTGCATAGATTCTTGGACCTTATGTGAGACCATCACTAAAGTGTGCTTGCCATTTTAAGATATTGAGACTTTTTGCAATAATGAAATGCTAGGAATGTAGTACTCCGTATATGATACTGGGTGGCCCATGTTAGTGAAGGGAGCCTTTTTAAGTTAGTTGTGTTCTTGGAGAAAAGCTAAATCCACTCTTGATTTATGTATAAGGATTTACCCTGTGGGAGATCTATCTGAGACAAAACTATAATATATAAAAGCACTTCCTGCATTTGATATGTCATTTTATGCTGTCTAACCAGAAAATAATCTGTAAAAGAATTTTATTTATCCCCTTTTCAAGATTTTTTTCATCTCAAGTTTTTGTTACTTAGTTCATCGGTACGCCACATTGGATGGCCCCTGAAGTTATTCAAGAAAGCCGTTACGATGGAAAGGTATATTCTCTGGTTTCGTGCTCATAAAAGTTTGTTGATGAGAAGTCTTAGACCGGTCATTATTTACTAGTAATTTAATATCATGTCATTTTTTTCCCAGGTCGATGTGTGGGCTCTTGGAGTGTCTGCAATTGAAATGGCCGAGGCATGTTTCATTAATTTTTTCTCTTGTTCCTGTCAGTGACAATTGCAAATCCTACAGATTGTGTTGTTTCACGATATTATTGCGAACTTCATGGATGCTTAAATTTGGTTTCCAGGGACTTCCTCCAAGAGCAGCTGTTCATCCTATGAGAGTAAGTTCACAGACTTCAATAAATGGTTATGCTAAACTGACCAGTACAATTCAGTCCGAGACCTTTCATTGAGAAAATATCTAAGGGAATAAGTGCGTCATTAGCTAAATTTAGGGGCTAATACAGTTATAGTTATTCTTGAGAAACTTGCTTGTAAACCACCATTGTTTACCCATCTACCCATATCCCTTCATATTTGTGGGACCTCATGATTGTGTAGGATCCAGATTGATACTGCAAGTGCTCTAAGGTTATTGCCAGTGGTGCATTTATTCGGCACCTACATGTACCAATATACTTAGCATAAAATGTGAAGACAAGATTTAGTTAGAACATTCTCTTTTGTGATTCTTGAATCCTTCATAACGCATCTGTGCTCAAGCTATTGTAGTCGTTTTGTGGATGTTATTATGTGCTGGTACCTACAAACAAGACATTACTTTTATACTTGGTTCCTTTTTATAGCAATATATTACTTTTGGATGCTTACCTAATCCAACGTTGTGGTAGGTATTGTTTATGATTTCAATTGAACCTGCCCCAATGCTTGAAGATAAAGAGAAGTGGTGTGTCTTCTATTCTCTTTACTTTCAGCAACTGTTGAGGACTTTCGTCATTAAGTGTTGATGGTCCATCGTTTATTTAGAACTATGCTGGTAGTTACATCATGGTCATATTTTTTTGGAATTTTGAGACTTGAGTATCCCAATATAGTAAATACATGGACTGCATTTTTTTGCTTGCAGTCTGTAATGTTTGATTATTCATTGTTGCAGGTCGCTTGTATTTCATGACTTTGTTGCAAAGTGCCTGACGAAGGAGCCACGACTCCGACCCACAGCAGCTGAAATGCTGAAGGTATGGTGTCGCTTACTTACTCTCAGTGCTAACTGAATCCAATGCATAATCTTTATGAGTTCAGATGTTTCACGTTGACTCTTAGATGTTTCTGGTGTGTCTTAATTCTCTTGGGGAAAGTTTTCTATGGCGCTTGATATGGAATCCACTTTGAACAATTGGATCTAGTGAATTGAACCTCTCTTTCATTTTTCAAAGAAAGCTGTCACGTGTTTTGATACGCTGATGGATGTTTATTCTCTTATAATTACTGTTATATTTTGCGCAACCCTGATAGTAACGTTATTCAAATGTTGCCTTTCGAAATGTACACATTCCATACTCGGATTGAAGTTATTGTAATTTATTTGTATCCATAATACATGGTTTACTTAATCTGTATCATGCTTTATTCTCGTTTAATTCATAGGTATGCAAAATTATCTCTTCTACTTCAATTCTTACATCATTTTCTCTTTTCCTTTTGATCACATGAAGCACAAATTCATTGAAAAATGTAGAAGTGGAGCATCAGCAATGGTCCCAAAGATTGAGCAGGCAAAGCAAGTTAGGGCATCAATGGCATTGCAAACACAAGAAGTACCTTCAGATAGGACACTGTCGAGAGAAGGGGTATTTATAGTATTCCCTTTTGGATTATTTGTGTCGGCAGGACAACTGTCAATTCACAATACTTTCTCTTTTACAAAACGTAGAAGTGGAAAGTTACTCATTTTCTATAATCACAATATCTATTCCGTCTATTTCAGCCGGCAGGAGATTCAAGTGAACCAATACTAAATACTGTTCCATCAAAACGTCCGGATGGGCAGCAAGCTTCTGCACCTGGCATAAATGATACAGTAAAAAAAGCTGTAGAAGGTAAAATCCCTTGTTGATATCAATAAAAAATCTGATAGCTCTCTTTTAGAGCATTTTTCTAACATTTTTTGTAACTCGTCACCAAGTATTGCATAAATAGCAGAAGAAAGGGATGACAATCTTAGACATGAATGATCACTTTCAAATAAAATAATATTATACCATAGTCTTGATCGCATTTGAATAGAAAAGGCAACATAATTTGAAAATTGTGGAAATTTTTGATGAAATTACTGAGTGATAGTATTAAATAACCTCTAATATGGATTTGGCTGTTTCAACTAGCTCCTGAACCTGGTGAAGTCAGCTAGCATTTGCAAATATATCTATGATAGTTTTTAATTGTAAAATCAGCTCACCGTTGCATGTTCAACTTGTATTATTAGCAACTTTGGGCGCTACTTTACTGGAGAACTTTTTTTAGCAAAATCATAAACCCGTTGATTTTAAATTTTCTTATCAGGTGATTTTGGAACTGTAATAATCCATGATAGAGCTGATACTGGAAAAACTGCTACTGTGCCGCCATCTACACGAGCAGAAGATTCCGGTCCTGCTACGGGACATGTTGGAAAACCCCCAGTCAGTGGACCTGGTGATAAAACTAAAGACTCTCGGTAACTTAATTTCTTATATTTCTAATACAGACATAGAACTGATGCTTGTTAGTGGAGGGCGTTGTCATTTTTACTTTTGCCTTCTGATATGGAATCACTGTTAACACTTCACGTGATTCTTTAAATATTTTCGTGTAAGGAGGAAAGACCTCTTTATGTTTGCTTATATGGAGGATGGGTTGATATTTCTCCTTTAAACAAAGTCATCATGAAACGGCCTTACACTCACTTACACTGTTGTACAGACGAGTGAAATATTTAAAAATGGAAGAAAAGAAAGAATACCTCACCTCACTCCCTTCAGTATCAGTATCATGAACTCTTCCTTATCCCGATTTTCTTGTGTTTTGCCTACTTTAGGCAGAACTTTCTCACTTAGATGTTCTCTAGCAGTCATCTCTATCACTAAGGTTTCCAATACACACCGACTCATGCATCATAACTTGCCAGGATTGGGACTCCTCCCATCACTGGAATCCCGACAACGGAGCAAAATACTGAAGTAAATAGCATATCACAAGTAGCTGTTGGCAGTAGCTTGAGCGATCCTTTAGCTGCTAGTGAAACTGTCAGTAGAAAAGCATTAGACAAGGTAGTTTGATCTTCCAAGTTCAACTTCCACATTTAAATAACCTACGGTTGTTTAATTTTTGCTTATTTGGTCATCTTTTTGAGCAGCTTTGGTCCATATACACTGCTGGTAATACAGTACCGATCCCATTCTTAAGGGCAACCGACATATCCCCAATTGCACTCTTATCCGACAACGTGCTTGGGGGATGGCCTGGGGATAGCAGCGAAAGCATAGCTGTGGAGGCAATGCATGAGCTCTTTTCTGGTGACACCCAGCCTAAGAAGGGTAGAAGCAGACAAAATGAGGTCCTCTTTGTCCTAGTCTTGATGAAATCATTCCTATTTCCAGTAATTTCTTCGACATTCGGGTAATATAGCTAGCTCCTCAACTTGTTACAGGTGCCCCTGCCCCCAGGCGTGTATCAGAGATTGAATTCCAGTCCGACTCTGATGAATCTTGCTCAGGCATTATCATACCACAAAATGTATGTATTTCAGTTAATCCCTGGTCTCATTGTCGACAGATTCAGCCTTCTCGCCTTCTTAGATTCGTTGTGATGTTTCGTTGCAGGTGCTATGAGGAGATGCCGCTTCAAGAAATGCAGGCAGTGCAGGAACAACAGACCATTCAAAACCTTTCTGATACCCTTCGGACTATTCTACGATTGTAGTGTTTCTAATCTTTTTTGAAATAGAATCTTGATTGTGTGCTGTTGCAAATAGTTTTTCAAGGTTTACTGACTGAATTCAATGCACACCATTTGAAATGATTGTAATTCTGAAACAGTAATTTTTTTTTGCCAATTTTGTAATTGTAGAACCTTCCATAAAATGAATGTGAAAGTAAACATCAAACTGAGTGCAACTGTAACATAAACTAGAAATTTGAAAGTAAACATCTCTTAAATAAAATTATAATTTGTATTAATCTTTTGAAGTGAGAAGGAACATTCAGACAAGTAAAATTTTGTAACTTTCTTGAAACCATTAATTTATCTTTGAATTCTTATTATAGAAGGCAGTACTATAAAATTAGGCGAGAAATAAAAAAGAAAAAGAGATAAAATCCGGATTCAAAAGTATAAAAGAAAAACTATGGCCTCGTCTGTGCGTGGAAATTGAAGAATCTACGCCATATTTTCTCATCCTGCTTTGAAAATATGAGAGCTTATAGGATTTACAGCTGCTTACAACACAGAGGTGTAAGGAGATTATGTTCTTCTTTTACTGTTTTTTCTCGCATTCTTGAATACGACCCCTCATCAAAACCGGGTCTTTATGCCATTCTTGGCGCCATCAATGCTACCTGCATTTCTCCCAAACCCACATGGTGGTTTGCGTCTATCACCGCTTTTCGCCACTTACACGCCACTTCTTCTATTCATAACCACGACGGTGCTGATGGTAAGCTCTTCTGTTCTATTTTGTTGGTTCGTTTCTAGTGCCTGTCATGTGTTTGATGTATTGTCTCCAGTTTTTTATGCTACTTTGTGCTTTATTTGGGTGGAAATTTGTGTTCTTGAAGCCAGAGTTATTTAGTCTACGCCATATTACTTTAGGGCTTGTCCTTGACTTGGATCATGGCCTTCCGGCATTTTCTGGTTAGTTTTGATAATGTTCGCTTGCATTTTATGTATGGGTGAAGAAGCGTCAGATGAATCTAATGGAGAAGTTGAACCAATTGATTCGTGGGAGGAAGAGGATGAAGCTGAGCCTGAGGTGTGGTTTGAATTTGATGATCATTGCTATTTAGCTGGATAGTTTGCAATCTTGATTCTTTGTTAACATGAAAGTGTGGAAAAACTGTAGGTTGGTGATGGAGGTGATGGTGGTGGAGTTGTTCTTAACAATTGCCCTTGGGGTGAGAAAGCATTATCTATAGCTCAAGAAGTTCTTCGGGAGTTTAGTGAAGAGATGCAGCTCTATGCGTTCAAAACGTCTCCTCGAGGTTACATCTATGTGAGACTAGATAAACTTTCAAATGAGTAAGTCTCGTGTCGTGTTAGTCCTAGTAATCTTGGAACAAATGTTAGAGTATGATTATCGTTTACTGTTTTCTGTCCTTGATCAGATACGGGTGTCCCAGCATGGATGAGATTGAGGCTTTCAGTCGCCAATATAAGAAATCATTGGATGAAGAAATCCCAGATGATTTAGCTCTTGAAGTAATATTTACTTGTTTTGACTGGCTCTACTACTTTCATGTTTGTACATCTGATTCTATTTCCTCGATTTCTTTTTGGAGGTATCGAGCCCTGGTGCAGATCGGTTGCTGAGAGTCCCAGATGACCTGCTGAGGTTCAAGGATATGGCAATGATTGTCAACTATTTGGAAGATTCAGATACCAGATCCCCAGAAAAGGAAGCAGTGTACCTTCTCGACTCCATTGAAACAGAGTCGGAATGCTGTGTTTGGAAGCTGGCAGACGTGAGGGAGAATCGAGACCCTGCAGCTAAGGGAAGGCCAATGAGTCGCAAACAGAGAGATTGCAGGCTAAAACTACCGTACCATGTGATAAAGCGGGTAAAACTTTACATTGGTTATTAGTGAAGGCAGTAAGTCTCTCAGTACACAATTTTTGAGTGAAAATATACCATGAAATGTTTAACAAGATTCATGGGGAACCCTTCTTCCAGTTTTGAGTTGTAATCCCTCAAATTCCCGTCTCATGAATTGATCAATGAAAAGTTTTTAGTAGCAGTATCTTATAGTTGTTGAATTCTATATTGCACAACTGTTATTCCTCTCATCTCTCTCTCTCTCTCTCACACACACACACACACAGCATAGTCAGTCACCAGATAGGAAAAACGAGCCATGAAATTGGCAGTTGAAAATAACATAGTCTAACTGGATAAGTCCACAAACGATATATACATTAGTTTTATACACACCAAATCTAGTAGTTATGCTGCATATTCACACATTGCAGCAGAGAGAGGCAAAAGGGTATTCGGTAAACACTAAATACTCATCCCAGGCTCAAACCTCGTCTGAAATGCCTATTAAGTGAATCCCTCTTGATCTGGACAAGCTTGTCGTAAACACACCATGGAAAGCTGATGTAGTGATCCCTCCTATTCATCCCCACATTGTAGCAGCCGTAGAAAGAAGAATCATAAGTCACGTGATACCAAGCCGAAGCCATTGCATAGGCATCCCGCGATTCGCTTCCGTTCTTAAACCACGACCTAGCCTCACTCCTAAGGGCCCTCACGGCTGCCCCAATAGCATCTGCATCTTTCCTCCGATCAAAAGTCTTTGACGTCTTCATGATGGCACCGCTCAGTATCTCAGCCTCAGTCTTGATGCCATAGTAGTCCATCAAGTTCCCCAGCTTGTAATCATACTCAGTCTTATACTCAAAGGCTTCGTCAATGTACTCTCTGAATCCTTCGACTTCCATGTCACTATCGTAAGATTTTATAGCCACTTCTATGGTGAAGCTCTTCACAGAAGATGTGTGAGGGGCGATATCCTTCACCTCGCGGTAGAGCTTCCCGATGACCCGCTCCGATTGGTACGTCGTCTTGTCGGGCTTGTCCATAAAATCTGGGTACTCTTTCACACGAAGGTAAGGAGGGATTTCTGCAGGGATTCCGGTCTTGGGAAAGTCGACTGCAACTGAGAAAAGTCTGGCCAGCTCTACACATGGACTGCTTAATGCCATGCTAAACTCTTTGTCAGCAAAGACAGTATGTGCATTGGCTATGATCCCCAAACTGTCGTTAACAATGTAATTTGTGAAGTATTCTTCAACTTCCTACACCACAAATTAACATTTTATTTTAGAAACATAGCTTTGTATCAAGTATTGCAAATGATGATTATTACCTCAATGGTGACATCGTGATCAAGTTGTGTGTTAGGAGCAGGATCATAAGTCATCGGAGATTCTTGACGAGGTGGAATCAACTGAGGATCCCAACACACGAAGTATATGTCTCCATCCAAATCACTCCCAGAGCACTCATTTGGATGAGGTCTGATTAGCAACGCAGTATGTTTTAGAATGATTAGATGAAATTGAACACTGTGATGCTGTGAAGGAGTCAGTTCTTACCTCTTTCCTTTTTGTGGGAAGACGACACAGTCCACCATGTGGCTTAGTTCTGGCACGTTGACAGCTCTGAGAACACGGACGTCGCCCGGGTGCAGACACGGGTTCTTAGCCACAGCTACCTTTCCTGTAATGGTGTACTTGAAGCCAGTTGAATCCCCACTGCTTCCGGTGCCTGAAAATTGCACAAACACCTGTCCGTATTCCAAGGTGCCAGTTTCATCCATACATCCCATCATTTGGCGAGCTTGTGGGACGAATATTCTTGCCTTCACCCGTAAATCGAGCAGCTTTGCTGAGCGGAAATTCTGCAGCATCATTGAGAGAAACGGCTCTTCATCAGGCTTGTAGCCGCATTTCAACATTTCTTTCAAGATGTTGGTATTTTCTCCGGGAGCCATCAAGTCCAGTGCTTCCTCAGCTTTTAGTGGATCGACTAAGATAGCATCGAGCTGAGCTACTGCCTCCCTCTGCTTCACCAGAAAGACGCGATCACTCACTCCAAGGGTGGACAAGAGTGTGATGATCTGGCGATTCATGAAACACGGTTGATACTTGCTCCATGATAGAACATCTAGCTTCGTGTTGTCTGATTGATACTTCAGCATACTATCCCTCAATGAGAGCTTTACCCATGAAGTGGGATCAACTGCAACGACACCTTTGTAGCCACCGTACCTGATCTGAAAGGCAGATGGAACACTACCTCTGATTTTACATTTATTAGCAACCCTTCGAGCAAAATCAGATGATATTTTCCCTATCCCATCAGAAAAGGTATATGTGGTCCCATCTGTAACAACCTTAACATCAGGGATTCTTTCAACCTCTTCCCGAGCAACACTTAGTGTTTCTGTCGACGAACCAAAGGACTGACCAAGCCTTGCAGCATACTTTGCGACATTCCGTATGGAACTGAAATCACCCATCCACTGCCTTATATAATCAGCATTGAGGTTTCTAGCTGAAGCAGCAAACATCCAGAGGGAATTCTCCCTCAACTGACTCGAGGAGAATGCAAGAAATTCAAACTTCTTGTCCCCTATTCTTATGCCATTCCTCAAGGTAGAAAGTACTCTCTCGTACAGCTTTGTCCTTCCATTGCCAATAGAGGTGGCTACCCTTGGGGATAAATCAGTCGAATACATCTTATCCCACTCCTCGTCAACGAACGAAACACGAAGGAAATTGTCAATGTGGCCAGAAAATTGGCGGAGGACACGGTTTGACATGTTCACTTCAGGTCCAGCGAAGTAGACTTTGGTTGGAGTAACTTGAACCCGGTGAACATACACCAGACCATCATCCAAACTAATGGTAGGAGATTTAGGTAGTTCCTCGGATGTTTGGTACTTACGGTATTGCTCACGAAGCCATGCCACAGGATCATAGCAGCATTCCTTTAGGTAGTAAAGCTTCTCTAATGCATGCTCTATGTATCTAATATCATGCATTTCGGGATTCACACAACGGAAAAAATCTCTATCTAGCTTCATTCCAGGAATGCATCCGTTTTGCACCAATGTGCAGACCTTGAATAGTAATCTGTAAGGCAGCTCAACCCCATGCGGGGGTTGTACAATTGGAACCAGAGGTGAATCTGCAGAGAACGGGGCTCCATTCTCTAAGACCAATGGTGTGTCACTTACACTGTAGTATACAAAGTTGTGCTTAAAATCTGGGAGCTTCATGCCGTGAGGAATCTGGAGACACATGCCAGAAGATTGTCCGATACATGATGGAGTGAAATCTGTCGTCCTAATCCACTGATCATCCGGAATATCCTTGAAAAAACTATAAATTGAATCGAGCTTCTTGTGGATCCGAGGAGCTCCATATAACTGAAGAATAAAGGCATAAATATATCAACCTACTTCAAAAGTTCCCAAACACATGGATTACACTATCATATATCATAATCAAACAACACTATCATATATCATGATCAAGGTGTATGTAGTAGCTGCAAGAGCAAAGAACAGCTACAAAACAAGGTAATGTAGTAAAAAAAATTCTATTTTCAGGTCCAGAAACTGAAGTTCATTCAGATAAATGATGTAATAAGTAGATAAGCACTGGACCTGTATGAGAAGAAGCTTTGCAGTTCGACCACTCGAATTATGCAGCACAATTTGCCATATATTTTCGTACGACAGCTGAAGCCTGTATTCAACATTACGATGGCTCAAAAAGAAGTGAAATTTCTTCAGCCCTGCTCCAAATTTAACAGAAACATCTTGAGCTCTCCATAGCACAGAAAACTTTTGTTTAGACACCTGACACCCAAAATTCAGAGTCACACCATCCATCTCATGTTTAAATGATTTAGGATTCACAAAGTTGGTATCCTGTTCAAAAGCCTTTAAATAAGAGCGACTAGTTCCCAGATGATAATAGAGGCCAATATTTGCCAAATGTATGATATCCTCAGCATATTCTCTACTTGTAAACTGGACTTTGGCATAAGCCCTCGAACCCCTCTTCCCCGGCCTCACTTCTAGAGCCTCCACAGCTCCCGGGCTCGTACGGTCCTCCAAGAACTTTTTCACTTCTTCAGCAGCAATAAGTTTGGGGAAACCAGAAACATGAAGTGTCTTTCTCATTTTCACAGTGAAAACTGCAATTTAATCACAAATGCAGTTTAATCATGAGTAACAAGAGAACCAAAAGCATATCCAAGGAAACAAGATAACTAGAAAAAGCTAATTCATGTTGATTAGGTTAGGACTGATTTTTTTATTTTCTTTTTCTCTTTTTTTTAGTATTTTCACCATAATCACCACCAATAATTCAATGAAGACAAGAAAAGGTCTAATACTACAATTTCATTTCATACAAGAACTTAAAAAATTTCAAGAATCTACATAATCACAACAAGTCACATTTTACAGATGGATCTAACAAATATGTGTATGTTATGTGGGAAAAATTCAATCTTAGAGAGTGATCATTACATACATATACATATACACGTAGAGGGAGGTTTGAGAGAGAAAAGAAACTACCCTAAAATCGAAGAGAGTGAAGTGGGAAGTTGGAAGTATTTTAGTACAACGAGAGTTGAATGATCAAGGGATGAGCTTCTTCTACCAAACCCATTCCAAGAAAAGATTCAACTTTGAGAGAGAGACAAAGGGATGGGTGAGAGACTGAGAGTTGAGAGTGACTCACTGTGTTTCAAGTCAATAACGTTTCTTCACATTACACTATGTAAAGTGGATACCACAAAGATTCTTTGAAAACATAGTTTAATCATTTAATTCATTGCTGACGAATGGAGTCTTGCGTAGCCCTAAATATATTGCCCAATTAAAGGAGAGAATATGATGCAAATATTTTTATCAATCTTTAAAAATTGGACGAGTTCATGCTTCAATCAGAAAAGTAATCTTGTTTTTGTCATTTTTATATTCTTTCTACAAATTACTTTATAGTTATTTTTTATTCTATCTCATATTTTATCAATTTTGGATTAAAACAACCTGCACACTTTCCTAGCATTTATTATTTATATATAGCCCTATAAAAATTTATGCCATTATTTCCACTTATCTACAACACTCATGAGGTATCTAAAGTTTATAAAATTCATGCCAAAACGGAGTAGATCTGAAATACTATATCACTTTCGAGTTTCTGTTTTTATTTGATAATAATATAATCACTATATTTAGAAAATAATTGGAAGAAAAAACTAATTTGGTCGTACATATGTAAATTATGAAAGCTTGACTAGTGTATTTGTTTTAAATCCAACATGGGTCCCAAAATCTTAAAAGATTCTAAAGGAAGAGAAAATAAATGACCTAAGACTTCTCGCTTAAGAAACTTTTATCCATCCTTTCCTCCCCCACCATTATATTTTAACATTCGTACACGATAAATAATAAACAAATCATTTTTTAATTTACCATTTCTTGAGTTGTACTATTAATTGTAAAAAAAGTACTAGCATGGAGACTATCAATTAACTTCTATTAATGAGATTCTATTCCATTGGCGTAGGACTAATAGTTCTCAATTACTTCTAATAATCTAAATTTTGTGGAGTCCAAATAAGATTATATTAATAATTTGATGTATTAATTATATATTAAAATAATAAATATATTAAATAAATAAATTAAAAAGATTTATTAGCCTTTAATCTTATTTTTTATTTTTATATTTGAATTTTCTTTCTATTATTTTTAAAATTTGAATTAAAGTATGCACTAATTGCATTTATGGTTCCAAAAAAAGAAAAAATTATATACAAATCATAAATATATGACCACAATATTATGCACTTTCCATATACTCCCTCCATTCCACCGTAACAGAGGCATTTCGTTTTGAGCACTCATTTTGAAAAAATAATAGTAATAAATAGTTAAAGTGAAGAAAGCTTCATTACATTATTCTCTCTTTTACTTTTCTGTCTCCACTTTAACTATTTATTAGTATTATTTTTTCAAAATAAGAGCTCAAAACGATACGCCTCTATTACTGTGGAACGAAGGGAGTACTATATAAGCACCCATATATTTTAGTTAAAGCCATAAATAAGCTTATTTTTTTTCAAATAAATTAGTTTTTGGTTGTATAAAATTTAGTCACGTAAATTTGTTAGTTCTTGAAAATCCGCTGGACAAGCTATTGCTGTGTGTGTCACCGCATAGGATGAAATCTCTACCCTTCTTTTTCACTCTCAGTGCTGATTGAAGAACACAAGCAAAAATAAACAAAGATTTCTTCTCCTTTTTTCATAATGGAGTAGAAAACTGATGACATGTGATGTGACGAATCCTTCCATATTTTCCTCCCTCTGTTTATCTCACTGATCCAGTACCAATCTCTTTTTATTTGCACACTCTTTATATACCAAGTAATTACATTTTCGAAGTATTGTATTTCCTTCTTTCTATAATAATAGAGTTATTTTGTCACTCTGATACTTTCCATACTAATAGAGTCATTTTCCCTTTTAGTAAAAATCAACACATTTTTTACCATACCTACTTTACATTCTCTTACTTTATTCTCTCTTATCTCTCTACCTTTTTCATTTGCCACTTTTTTCCCCTTTCCTTAACTCACCTAACACAATTTTTCTTAATCCCCGTACCAAAAAGAAACGCCTCCATCACTATGGAACGGAGGAAGTAGTTTTTATGTTATTGAGTTTGCACTAGCAATAAATAGTGAAGTAAGGGTTTGAGTAATTTATCTGGTTTGCCTGTGTGCATTTAATATTCATCATATAATTCAGAATCATTCTTTTATGTGCGTGTGTTGTAGTAGTATGTTTTCTAGAATTTTGAGATTCCATGATTTTATAGCCTTTGATGTATGTCAATATTTTATTTTCAGCTATGTTATGTTGTTACTGTTGAAAGTGGTTATGGTGAAGATTAGTATAGTAAGGAGTAAGTTATCATGGTTGATTTGAAACAATTGTTACTCTCAGTTACTTGGAATGTGGTTGCTTAGCTAGTGACCTTTATTCGTTATCGTCGTTGCAGACAGCTTCAGGTGAGATGGGAAAGACGATTCAAGTGTCCGGCTTCCCTTGGCTTTATTCTGCTGAAAGTATCAGAAAGTTCTTCTTTAAGCATACTGAATTGCGTAAACTATTTGGTCCTATATATGCTATACAAGTAAAAAATGGGAAACAAGGATCGAGGGCTTATGCTGTAATCCAATTTGTGAATAACCTCGATGATAGGACATTAACACGTCTGACAATTGTGGCCATTTTATTTTGAAATTCTGGGATGCACAAGATATTGTGCCAAATCCTAGAACATATGACAATGTTATGGATGGTGTATATCTGTTTTTGGGATGCCAGTTATCAGAAGAGAGGTTTTCAGTGCTGTGGATGGCTGCAAATGTTTCTATTAAATTTGGAACGGGGCTGAAGATTATGCACTTATTATTGTCTCATAAATCAATTGAATACAAGCTTCAGCTCTACCATGATAATATATGGCAGGTTGTGTTGTATGATTCAGGCAATCAAGCTGCTAAGATGCTTCTCATACAGGTCCGATTTGAATATTACTTTGCTTGATCTGTTATCTTATGTCCCTTCGTATTCATTTATATATGTATACATATCAAATGAAATTAGTAGTAGTTACATTGCATTCTTGTTGTTTGTGAAATGTAACTGTTGATTGTTTCTATCTGTCTTAGATCACATTTTGTCGTTTCGAGTGTAAGAAAAATATGCTGAAGAACACTGGATTTCTGCACATTATCATCATTTACAGATCACCTTCTCACTTGATTTTACTGATATGTTTTTGTCTTCTGTCCTGTAGTTATATGGAGCACCGCGAATATACAAGAAGCTTGCAGACTCTAGGTATAGCTATTTCCATCAAACTCCAGATGATCAGTGGGTCCGAACAACTGATTTTACCCCATCATCGTGTATTGGACAATCTTCCGGTATATGTATCCAACTTCCTAGTGACATTGAACTTCCAGATTTTGAAAGACACTTTTTATACTATAAAGAAAGTAAAACACCTTTCACATTGAAATATGGAGTGCCATTTTGTGAAAATCTGGATCTAGTTCCGATTATGCAACCTCCTCGAGGTCTTGAGTTGCCATATAGACTACTATTCAAGGTCTGTTGTTTGGTACAAACCGGATGTCTTCCAGGGCCGAAGCTAGATGAAAATTTCTATCAGTTGCTTAATCCAGAAAGATATGATATTGCATACCTTGAGCAGCTTTTGGAAAAGCTTTACTATTTGAAGGAGTGCTGTTATAATCCTCACTCATGGCTTATCGAGCAGCATCAGAGCTACAGTGCCTTCAAGAAACCGAAACCTCATGTTGTGGATGATGACCTGGTGCATATTCACAGGGTTCAAGTCACTCCAACCAAAGTGTATTTCCATGGCCCGGAAGTGAATGTATCAAATCGCGTGTTGCGCAACTTCCATGATCACATTGACAATTTTCTTCGTGTTTCATTTTTGGAAGAGGACTGGAGTAAGATGTATGCATCTGATTTAGCACCAAGGGGAGCTGATGGGGATGAGAACACAAGAACAAAGTTGTATTCGAGGATACTTTCAACTCTGAGGAATGGCATCACTATTGGGAGCAAGAAATTCGAGTTTCTTGCGTTTTCCTCGAGTCAACTAAGGGAGAACTCCCTCTGGTATAAGGAGGTGGATGGGCGACTTCAGTTCCATACGGAACGTGGCAAAATATGCTGCGAGGCTTGGCCAGTCCTTTGGTTCATCCACGGAGACGCTAAGTGTTACTCAGAATGAGGTTGATAAAATCCCCGACGTCGAGGTTGTAAGAGATGAAACAACATATATCTTCTCTGATGGGATTGGAAAGATATCAGTCGACTTTGCACAAAGAGTTGCGATAAAAATGTGGACTCAGAAGCAATATACCATCTGCCTTCCAGATCAGGTATGGTGGCTACAAAGGGGTCGTGGCAATCGATCCGAATTCATCAGTGAAGATGTCACTGAGACTGAGCATGTTGAAGTACCAATCAGATGATACAAAACTAAACGTCCTTGGATGGAGCAAATATCAACCTTGCTTCTTGAATTGCCAAATCATCACACTCTTATCCACTCTTGGAGTCGCGGATCATGTCTTTGAGAAGAAGCAAAGTGAAGCAGTAGCTCAGCTGAATGATATTTTATTCGATCCGTTCAAGGCTCTAGAAGCTTTGGATCTCATGTCTCTAGGAGAAAACACTTACATCTTTAAGGAAATGTTGAAATGTGGGTATAAACAAAGAGCCGTTTCTTGCAATGATGCTGCAAACTATCCGCTCATCACAACTGTTGGATTTGCGGATCAAATCTAGAATATTTTATCCGACAAGGTAGAAATATGATGGGATGTCTCGATGAAACAGGCACCTTAGAATATGGACAAGTATTTGTGCAATATTCTGGCACCGGGCAGAGGAGGTTCTACGAGGAATCCATTGATGAGTATACATCTAGTGACCGTAATTACATTGTTAAAGGAAAGGTGGCTGTTGCTAAGAACCCATGCTTGCACCCTGGTGATCTTCGGGTTCTAGAAGCTATTGATGTTCCAGCATTGCATCACATGGTGAACTGCATAGTTTTCCCTCAGAAAGGAATGAGGTAAACACTCACTTGTTTCTGGTTTCTTGCATTAATTGTATTAACATAAGATTGTTGAAGGCTGATAATGTTGTAATAACTGACCACATCCAAACGAATGTTCTGGGAGTGATTTGGATGGAGATATATATTTTGTTTGTTGGGACCCTGACATGATTCCACCGGAACAATTCCCACCTATGGATTACGATCCTGCCCCAGCCACACACCTCGATCATGAGGTTACCATTGAGGTACATTACTCTATCTATCTTTCATGAATCATTGTATCTTCTTTGCAACTTTATATTTGTAAGTTTGGTATGTTTTATGTTCTTGTCTGTGTTATAGGAAGTCCAAGAATACTTCACCAACTACATCTTGAATGAGAGTTTAGGAATGATTGCCAATGCCCACATTGTCTTCGCTGACAAGGAGCCATCCATGGCCTTGAGCAGTCCTTGTTTGGAGCTAGCTAAGTTACACTCAGTGGCAGTCGACTTCCCCAAAACCGGCAGACCTGCACAGATCCCTCCTAAACTACGCGTCAAAGAATACCCTGATTTCATGGAGAAGCTCAACAAGCCCACTTGTGAATCCAAGGGTGTGATAGGTAAGCTTTTCAGGGAGGTGAAGGATCTCGCCACTGACACAACTTCCTTGAAGTTCACAAAAGAAGTGGCTAGAAGCTCCTACGATGCTGACATGGAAGTTGATGGTTTCAGAGACTACATTGAGGAAGCATTCGACCACAAAACCCGCTATGACTGTAAACTGGGGAACTTGATGGACTACTATGGCATCAAGACTGAGGGTGAGGTATTGAGCAGAGCTATCATGAAGATGTCAAAAACCTTTGACCGCAGAAAGAGCACTGAAGCGATTGGTGCTGCAGTGAAGTCTCTGAGAAATGAAGCCAGATCATGGTTCAAGAAAGGAACCAAATCGGGCAATCAATATGCAATGGCCTCGGCTTGGTATCACGTGACATACCATTCTGATTTTTGGGGTCATTACAACAAGGATATGAAGTCGAAGAGGAATCACTACATTAGTTTCCCATGGTGTGTTTACGACAAGCTTGTCCATATCAAGAATGAGAATGCAAGAAACTCTCACTCAAAAAACAGCTCAGGTCAAGAAGGAATCAAGAAGAAGAATGCAAGAAAAGACCACTCGAAAAGCAGCTTAGATCAAGGAGTCAGGAAGGAGAATGCAAGAAAAGATCACTCAAAAAGCAGTTCATGTCAGGAAATGATGAACAAAGAGAATACTGCAAGTAAAGATCACGCAACAAGCAACTCAGATCAAGGAGGATGCAAGAAAATATGGATGAAAAAGGAGTTCAAAGGTCTTTCCTTGAAATGAGTATCTTGAGATGAAAGTTGCCATGTGGAGTACATATTTAAAGACTTAAAGAGCATTTGGTTCTGGTCATATTTAAACTAGACTTGTATTTGTGTATCTCATTATCTAAGCTAGAGATGCTTCAGTTTGAATGCAGTGAGATTGTGATTTCTGAGTTTGGATGAGTTGGAAAGAGAAGTTAAAACAAAAACAGTTTCAAAAAGTCTTAAGAAGCAAATGGAATATTGTAAAATAATCATTTAATATATTTTTAATTTAATAATGTTTAATTACTTATTTTCTAAAGCCTGGTTTTGTACAAGTCAGTTTCAAAGATCAAAGTTTCGAAGGTCCAGTCCAATTATACTTCAAAAAGTTTTCAAATCCCAAATATTTACCTATTGACACTATTATAATACTAATACTCCTTATAAAATATACTACTAGTCTTGTTTTAACAGTTCTGTTTAAACCTAATATCATTCCCTTGTAATGTCTGGACTTGGAAAACCGGTTTCTGTGATTTCTGCAAAATGTAAAAAGAAGAAAACACTTTAACTGTGGAAAAATGTCTCACTATCCAAAACTTACATTCCATCTATTACACAAAATTTTACAATCAAACACATGAACACTGCAGCAACCACTCTAACAAGACTCTCACCTTTCTATGTCTGCTGTATCGCGTCGTGTCAACAATCTTTTCTTCCAAACACTTGGTAATCGAACAAGATAGATGGCAAAATATAGCCCTAGAAAGACGTTGAAGGAGGCCAAGAACTCAGTTGGCAAATGTGGATGCAGAATAACATTAACTCATGAACTCGAAGGAATTAAAGTTCTATATTCCTTCTCCGTGATTGATCTTATGCCGTGGGGATCCGACTCAACATCCTCCATGCCTTCTTTCGCGGGGTAGCCTAGGGCTCGTGCTTGTAGCCATTGGTCTATCACACCACAGCTGATGGCATACTTGATCGAGCGCTCCAAGTAGCCTTTATCCGATATGAGATGTGGCTGAACGGTCAACATTCTCATCAAACCTGAACCAGTATCAAGGAAAGAAATATCAGCTATCAGCAGAGACAAACATTAAGGTAGTTATGGAAGTAGCCCGTGTAAGAGAAACAACATTTCATTAATAAGATGCACAAAGATATAATGCCATGTTATGAGTGATGGAATCATAGTGTCCGGAATGAACGGTCCATAAAAAAGTCAACAAGTATAAGTTTGTTCAGTTACCTGCAACAATGCCATCTCCTGATGCAGACATGTCGGAGGTGTATGGAGTAACAGGCGCATCCTCCATTCCAAGAACAGCACCATTGTGCTCCTTGGTATAGTAATGTATCTTGGAAGTCCCATTCGTTACAAACAGAATCTTGAGACCATCATGCCAGAGCTGAGATACGACTTCTGGAGAATAATGAGTGAACTTAGACTTGCAGTTGTCTTTGGTATCAAATTTTTCTGATGGTATTATCCCACAGAGAAATTCAAGCTCTTGCTTCGTGACCTCAATGATATCAGCAAGATTCCAAGCTCTCTGTATGAATATCTTGGTTTCTTCACTAGATTGCCAGAGTGGCAATGGAAGGTTGAGATCGAAAAATATTACACTTCCAAGCTTCTTAGAGATCTTGATAGCTCGTAGTGCTGTGGATCTCGTGTTCCGGTCAAGGAGACTGGATGCATTGAAGTAAAACATTTTTGCCTGAATGTTTCATACCCCATCAGTAAATACACAATCTACAAGCTCGAGCACAAAGTAGAGCATGCTCGATAAACAACAAGATAGTGCAAGTAAACTATATGAACTATCTTTTTGGCAGAACGACAAACCATTGTAGCCTAAATGATCAATACCTTATGAGTTATGAGTAAACATGCAATGTTCAAGCTCGAGCACGAATTAGAGCAAGCATGATAACGACATAGATGATTGATGAAATAGATCAAATTCTTCAAGAACTAAAGCCGAGATAACTAACCTCTTTCAACACATCAACATTGATCTCAGACTGCGACAAACAATCCTCAGCGCACGGCTTGGAGCTAGTCATCCTCAAGCCACCCCTCTTAACAACCTTCATGCGTGAAACAGCCGTCTCCCTACTATCATCTATGCGTACTGATCTCGTTTGCACTCTGTTGCTGTTGAGAAAATGCAACAAAGACTGGCCAAACGCATCATCCCCCAGTTTTCCCATGAAGGCGACCTTACCCCCCAAACTTGCAAGAGCTACTGCAACATTACTTGCAGATCCTCCAGAAGCCCTAACAAACTTCTCCGGCTCCCACAGGACGTCCTTCTTGCTCTCGTGGAACTCATAGTCGATGAGTCTGTTGGCCCGCCTTCCTGCTGGGACAAATGCGTGTTGAGCTGCACCAAAACAACAAACTAGAGGCGGCCATCCGTAGGTGAAGCTTATATCCTCCCCATCATCTATGTCAAGCTCTAGCTCCTCTTCACTGTCTTCATCCAAAGTCGAGATAAACGTCTCCCCCTCACCATCACTCAATTCTGTCTCACTACCTAGACTATCTGCGACATCAGCCTTCTTGCTGCGCCTTCTCTGCCTTGTCGGCTTCTTAGTCCCACCATCTTCTTCCAACGCCTTGGATGTCGATGTAGCTGCACAGAAACACAATTAGATTCACATACCAATTCATCCAAATTCGAGCAAGATTCAACCTTTTTTTCGAGTTCTAGGCTTGGTTTTCTTCGAATCCTCAGCTGAATCTGCAGGTTTGAGCAATGCTTCATCTCCAACACTGTCAGTGACTGCAGAAACTTCATCTGGAATCTCCACTACTTTTTTGGTTCTTGTAGAAGCTCGCTTAGTAGTTTTTCGAGTCTTTTTCTCGACAACTACCGCTTCTCCATCCGATTCAGGTTCAGGTGAAGAACCGGTTGTTTTACTCCTAGAGACTGCCATAACTATATTTCCCTTTAATCCAAAATCTTGAATTTTCCATAAGTTTATACAAGGGGAATTCCCTTTCGATTGCCACCTGCATAACCTGCTCAAACAAAATGTAACAAAAATCTGAATACATCTGGAATCACTTCAAACAGCAGAAAAAATACCGAATTCCGATTAAGCAAGAGATAAAAGAGCTAACTTTGCTTTCATTCACACAGATATTTCAAGAATTTGTTTAATATTTTCAGAAGAGAAAGATGAAGAAGAGACCTGGGTATCAAAGAAAACTGTGTGAAAGAAATTGATGCCATCCCATAAAGATTCTACAAAACCCCCACAAAATCTTGGAAAGGGGTTTAGGGGAGAGAGTTCAGTGTCGAGCTAGTAGAAATAGTAGATAATTCTGATATCAAATTTATTTATTTATATTAATGTCTTAAGGCAATTGGAATCAAATGACTTTTATATCCCTTCATCGACAACAGTCTCACCAGTCACCACTAGGCACTAGGTTTCATTTCAAGATTGCTTTTTCTTCATAAATTATTAAACTTAACTTTCAACTTCCTCCGCCATAGATACCAAATCTTTAGAATTAACTGCAAAATTCACGTGGGTTAGCAAAATTAATGCAAAATACAACATTGGGACTCGCTGACAAAGCATTTCTTGGGATGAATTTTATCAAACAGGTGGTGCCCGTTAAATGCGGTAGGAGAGCTGCCAAGACTTCATTTGCAGGTGATCCTTTTTGCCACTTTAAAACATTTTTCCCATTGATATGAACTTCTTCAAGTAGTTATGATCTGCAGAAATCATACACCAATGAAGAATGCGTGTATGTTTGAATTAATGAACCAGTGTAAATTGGAAGGACAGCCTCTGTGTGTGTGTTGTTGAAATAGTAGAATATATTTTATTTGCTGAAATTTAGTGAGACAAAATTGTCAATGAAAGGGAAGAAGAAGGTGCCACCGAAGAATTCGACAGAAATTCTTGCTATTCGAAGTTTGGAGCTTATATTTTCTTCGATCTATATATGATCTGTATTTGCATTTCATCTGCATTTGTATTTATATTTGCAACAATAGATCCAATGCAAATTTGTATGCTAATGAGGTGATTTTGCTCCCGACAGCAGCAAGATTGTGCCTCTCCCGCCGATTTCATGATGCTCCGGTGGAGGTTAACTCCGAAGAGCAGGAAGTTGTGATTGCTATAGGAAGCAATGTGGGTGACAGGGTTCATAATTTTGAGGAGGCGTTGCAACGGATGAAGAAATCAGACATTCAGATCACGAGACACGCCTGCTTGTACGAGACTGAACCCGCCTATGTAACTGACCAGCCTCGGTTCCTCAATTCTGCTGTTAGAGGAACCACAAAGCTCGGCCCTCATAAGCTGCTGGCGGTGCTGAAGGAGATTGAGAGGGACTTGGGCCGAACTGCTGGCATTAGGTACGGCCCTAGGCCAATCGACTTAGACATTCTGTTTTATGGGAGTCGGACTGTCAACACCGATTCTCTCACCATCCCACATGAGAGAATATGGGAGAGGCCTTTTGTGATGGCCCCCTTGATTGATCTGCTGGGGGTTCAAGCGGATAATGAGACGGTTAAATCTTGGCACTCGCTGTCGAAGCATCCGGGTGGGCTCTTTGAGGCATGGGAGGAGCTGGGAGGCGAGTCACTCGTTGGGAAGGATGGGATGGAAAGAGTGTTGCCAGTCGGGAACCGGCTGTGGAGTTGGTCTGCAAACACCTCTGTCATGGGGGTTCTGAATGTGACTCCTGATAGTTTTAGCGATGGGGGAAAGTTTCTGTCTGTCGAATCAGCAGTTTCCCGGGTTCGATCCATGCTTGCAGAAGGTGCAGATATAGTCGACTTAGGGGCACAATCAACGCGTCCCATGGCATCTAAGCTGTCTCCTGAGCAAGAGCTTGATAGACTGATCCCCGTCTTGGAAGCTGTCAGAGATATGCCGGAGATGGTGGGGAAGCTGATATCTATCGACACTTTCCATTCGCAGGTTGCATTAGAGGCGGTCAGCAAGGGAGCTCATCTTGTCAACGACGTGTCTGGTGGAAAGCTGGATGCGAATATGCATCATGTGGTGGCTTCCCTTGGAATTCCTTACATCGTGATGCACATGAGAGGTGATCCATCCACAATGCAAAATCAAGAGAATCTAGTGTACGATGATGTGTGTAGTGATGCGGCGTCCGAGCTTTGCACGAGGGTTAGAGATGCTGAGATATCCGGTATTCCAGCATGGAAGATGATCATAGATCCTGGGATCGGATTCTCCAAGAATACTGAACAAAACTTGGACATTCTCATGGGGTTGCCAGCCATCCGATCTGAGATTGGTAAGAAGAGCTTAGCCTTGGCCCACGCCCCGTTGCTAGTAGGGCCTTCGAGGAAGAGATTCTTGGGAGAAATCTGTGGTCGGACCGTAGCAGGTGAGCGAGATCCAGCCACTGTTGCCGCTGTCACAGCTGCAGTTCTGGGTGGAGCAAATATAGTGAGAGTGCATAATGTGAGAGATAACAGAGATGCTGTCAAACTCTGTGATGCCATGCTTCATAGGAGAAGAAACAGAGACTCTTAACCATGTTCACTTCCCTTTTTGTGTTCTTCCATTTCAGTTCACATTGACAAATGCTTTTTGACAATCATGATTTATGGACATACCAAACTGTATTGAAATTTTGTAGCAAGAAAAAGTAACAGCTTGCAAGATGTATCTTGGACAATTCTTTCCATTTTTTGATATCCCAAAATATGTAACAATCGCATGAAAAGAACAAAGGATAGCATTGAATCAAAGTGATTCTACAAATCATGGAAGCTAGAGTTGATTCTGTGTTTAATCCAAGGCTCAAGCAGTCTGATTCAAAACCTCAGCTTCAGCCTTTGCCATAGGATCATCCTTAGCATCAGCATCATCCTTCTCGCCTTCTCTCTCCTCGGCCATCTTCTTTCTGTGCAAGTCTTCAGCTGCCTCCATCGCTGCTCGTTGCTCTGCTTGAAGCTGCAACATTTCCTTTTCTTGCTGCTGCCTCTCGAACCAGGTGTCAGCATCCTCCCAAACTGCCATTTTAACAAACAGATTAGTCCGAATTCAATGTCTATTAAGCCCCATAGGCCATTATGCAGTAATCTGCCATTTTTCATCCAAAACATTATCAATATGCTGTGTGTTCCTTCTTCATTCTAATTACTGAAGTTAGGATTTTGACCATAGCAATAAACTGATTCTAACATTCTATATCGCATAAGAACTGCTTCAACATTTTGATATCCCTAGCTAAATATCTTGAGCAATACCAAAAGTTTTTGATTCAATTCGCCTCAAATCCGAAAGCAAACAATTCATAGGCGATGCTTCACAATTCACAGATTTAGCCCTAGAAGTAGATTTTGAATGAACACAACTTCAATTTCCGCCCAAAGTCACTAAATTCTCAATTCAACAACCGAGTAGCATAAACCCTACCAAAAATCTCAAAATCTTCCATCGAGCAGCATTCAATTAAAAAATTATATGAAATCGTAACCGAATTCAAAACGTAGAAAAAGAAGCTTACTAGGTTTGGCGGCCCAGCCCTGCTCTCCACCCTTGATTTTCTCGGGAAGCGCATAATTGACGGTGAGAACGCGGCCGTAGAGTTCAGCGCCGTCCATATTGTCCATGGCGGAAGCGGCGTCTTCTCTCTCTAGAAAAGTGACGAAGCCGAAGGAGCGGTGCTTCTGCGTGGCCTGGTCCAGCGGCGTCTTGACATCCTTAATGTCTCCGAAGGGGATGAAGGCGGCGTGGAGTATTTGCTCGTTCACTTCCTCGGCCAGACCGCCGACGTAGAGAGTGTTCTTCTGCACTCCTTCATTCATGGCGATTTCTTCCTTTCTCCGCGAATCGCGTAATTTGCTCGTTTAGACGATCAATGGCGGTAGACGAGTGCCGTCAAATAGGTTTTCGCTGAATTTTCATATTCACCCCTTAGCTTCTGCGGAGTATAAATTTGGGAAAAATTTATATTTTTCACCAAGGTCCTTGCATTATCCTTTTTAAGTTATTTTGCATGCTTTATGTTGGTTTCTTTTATTTTTATGGATTATAATAGGATTTGGATTTAGTAGGGATGATTCGATGAACATTCAGATTTTGGATTGAACTTTTGTCCAATCTAAATTGATTTAAATCTAATTCAATCTGAAATTCTGAATTCTACAAAATTCTAACTTAAAATCCAAAATCAGTGCGTTTCTGAAAAATCCGAAGTTACATAAAAACGTAGTATAAAAATCCAACGCTAAAAATCTGAAAATTTAACAATCCAATACTAAAATCTAAAATTCTACTATTAGAATTCTGTAACATATGTTACTTGTTCGATTTATCTCTATTTTATTCTCTTTCCACTTAACAAACAAAATAATACTGCTGCATTAAATCTAGTGTTGCCCAAAGAATAAGTCAGCTTTCTTGGGACGAAGACAGTATAAATATATTTCAATTTGCAGGTTACTTCGAAATTTAAAATATCCTATCCGAACATATGAAATATTTAAAAAATCCGATCCGAACCGAATCTGAAATAGTTCGAATTGAATTTAAAATTTTAGTTTGGTTCAAATCTAATTCTCAAATTTTGGAAATTTTTTATCCCCTTTAGAGCATCTCCAATGCAAATAGGCCAGCTATAGGCCAGCCACTCTCTCTCCCTGCCACGTCAGCAGCACTAAAAATCCACCTGCCACATCGATTTAGGTCAACCATAGGCCATCCATAGGCCAGCCACAATAAAAATAATTCAAAATATACTACATTTACGGAATTAAAATTACGATTAAATTACGGAATTATATTTATGACACATATACGGGAAAATTCGTTAATTGCATTAAAAAAAGGTACATAGATAAAAAAAATTACATAATAAAGAAAAAAAAACTATCGACGTGCAGTCCTCCATGCCCACAACTCTTCAATTATATCCTTTTGGAGTTGAATATGAGCTTCCACTTGGCGCATGTCGGCATATTCCTTGAGGCGGCCGGCTTCATCGAGAGGTACCCCACGTCGTACGCTAGGTGGCCATTTCGTGGCTTGGACCGGCTTCATCGTCATTGGCCCAACTAGTCGGTTGTACGCCTTCGTCTTCGACGATCATGTTGTGCATGATAATGCATGCGTACATTATTTGGAAAACGCATCTGACATCCCACAAACGCGTTGGACCCTTAATTGCCGCCCATCGAGACTGGAGCACACCAAATGCGCGCTCCACGTCCTTGCGCGCCGACTCCTGCCTTTCCGCAAATTAGGCCTTCCTTTCATCACTTGCGTGCCTAATCGTCTTCACAAAGACAGGCCATCTAGGGTATATCTCATCCGCCAAGTAGTAGCCCATATCATGCCGGTTGTCGTTGGCCACAAATGAGACGGCTGGACCGATGCCCCGACACTTCTCGTTGAATAGGGGCGACGAGTTGAGGACGTTGAGGTCGTTGTTTGACCCGGCTACCCCAAAATATGCATGCCAGATCCACAGCCGGTAATCAGCTACGGCCTCGAGGATCATCGTGGGATTCTTTGACTTGTAGTCGGTCGTGTAGGCCTCCTTCCAGGCAGTCGGACAGTTCTTCCACTCCCAATGCATACAATCTATGCTACCTAACATCCCGGGGAACCCATGCTTGCTCCCCGTGCATCTGCATCAAATGCTGACAATCTTGGGGAGTAGGGCTTCGAAGGTACTGCTCACCGAAAATGTTTATCACGCCCTCACAGAAATACTTCAGACATTCCAGGGCTGTCGACTCACCGATGTGGAGGTACTCATCCCACATGTCTGCCGCCGCCTCCGTAGGCCAACTGCCTGATTGCCGCCGTGCACTTTTGAATAGGGGTGTGGCCGGGTCTGCCAACCGCATCGTGCCTGAAGCGGAAACACAGATATCGACGCTCCAAAGCGTCAACGATACGCATAAACAACTCCCTGCGCATTTTAAAACGCCGCCTGAACATGTTTGCGGGAAACCGCGGGTTCTCTGAAAAGTAGTCGTCATATAGCCGCTGATGTGGAGCTACGTGATCTCGATCAATCATTACTCGGCGGTGGACAATCCGTGGAGGGCGAGGTATCGCCTGCTGTTCCACCCTACGCATGTACCGCTCCATCTCGCGGTTCATGTAGGCCTCCATAGCGTCGTTCATCCTCCGTTCGTACTCCTCAGCATCCCCACCACTACCACCACCGCTACCACCCGCGTTACTCATCGCTCGATGATGCTCTTGTACATAAATTTAGAGAGGGAGAAAACTCGTTAAAACAAGTGGTGCAAATGAAAATGAAACTAAAATCGCGTTTATATAGGTTTAAAAAAAAATCGAAATTGAGCGCGGCCGATCGCTGGCCGGTCGGCACGCCACAATGGCGGCCAGCGCCACGCGATCGGCTAGCCCACGCCGCTTTTTTCGCCGATTTTGCGCTGGCCTACTCCAATGGTTCGGCTAGCCGACCGGCTAGCCACACGAATCGGCTAGCCGGCATTGGAGATGCTCTTAGAGCATCCACAATAAGAATAGGCCAGCCACTCTCTTCCCCTGCCACGTCATCGGCACTAAAAATCCACCTTGCCACATCATCATTTTACTCAAATAGGCTAGCCTAAGGCCAGCCACAGGCTAGCCGCAATAAAAATAATTAAAAAACAACTACATTTACGGAATTAAATTTACGATAAATTACGGAATTAAATTTACGAGACATATATGGGAAAATTCATTCATTTCATTTTTTAAAAAAAGGTACATAGATAAAAAAAAAAGTACATAATTTTTTATAAAAAAAAATGGGCTTCACACACGAGCCCCGTCTCTCTCTACTCTTCATCGTCGTCGCCGCCGTCCTCGCCGCCGCCACCTGGGACCTCCACATCGGTGGCATCTGAACCCCCTATCCGTGCCCTCGCGACATCCAAATCGACCCGCATGCTCTCGAGCATCGAGTGAAGAAACCTCTTCTCCGTGGGGTCAGTGGCGGCCTTCCAATCTGGAAGACCTTGTACATCTGCTCCCGCGTTTTTTTACGCGAGAAGAAGGTGTACGTGGGTAGGGGGGCGGGGGCTGCCGACTGGACCTCCTGGGGCGATAGGGGGAGGATCCCCTCGCTGCCCGTTGCGCCCGCTTTTGGCCAACCGGGTGAGTGCGGGTCGCAAATGATGGAGGGGACGGAAACTCCTCGAGCATCCGGGGGGAGGTCGTGGGAACCGCCGCTGTTGCCGCCGCCGTAATCGCCGGAATAGTTCAACTTCGCTTCTTCGGCCACCCGGCGTCGACCCCCGCCCGAAACTTCTCGGAGTCCTTCAGCACCAGATAGCGGTTCTAGAAGGTGAACTCCTTATATTTCCCCTTCACGGGGAACAGACTCTCCGCTATCCTCCGGCGGTCCTCCTCCGTCACGCCCACTACTCCTCATGCGGAGGGCGTTGGCGTACAAGCCCGAAAATTGGCCGACCGCGGCCCTGATGCGTTCCCACCCCTTCCGGCACTCCTCCCCGGTGTAGTCCTTTCCGTGCGGGCAGTTCTTCCTGTATGCGCGCTCTAATCTTAGCCCACATGTTGACGATCCGCTGGTTGTTCGCAACCAGCGGATCGTCGCAAACCGACAACCACGCCTTGGCCAGGGCGACATACTCATCTTCCGTCCACTTCCTCCGTGCGGGGTGTCGTCAACATCCGGCTGCGACGACTCGCCGACCACCTTGCTCTTCTTCTTCGGCGCGGCCCGACGACCCCCATTGATGGAACCGGCAGCGGAAGCGGTGTTGAACTTGATTATCATAATTTTACAATTATTAATCACACCAATAAATCACATAATAATCAGATCTATTTAGCAAATTATTTAGACAAAATCTATTCGCGTAATTATCACATGTATCATGCTCATAACTTGAATTAATCATGCTTTAAGAATATTGAAACCTAAAACATGCTTTTCTACGGAGCAGAAAAGTACCTAATTAATTCTCCAAAAAATTGAAGATGGCTAGCTTCTTCTCCACGTGATGCTTTGAATACTAGACCACAAATCTTCTCTCTGGTCCCCGAACTGTACTACTACTCCAATATCAGTGTGGGCTGATCTTACTAGAATACTATGACTTAAATAAAGAAGACAGAAGAAATCCTTTTGGGAATAGGAGTGGAATTCGAAAATTCCTACAGCTGGGGAGGCTGAAATTTTCGAAAATTACAAATAATGAAATTGTGTTATTTCTGTCTCCTTTATTCTCCTATTTATATTAAGTTCCTTTTGGGCCCAGACAGGGATCTATGGAAGGTTTTGGATATGGGCTCATCCAATTTACTTTTTACTAATTAAATTGAACCCACAATTTAATATAAGTTATAATTGGAATATTACGAGCAACCACTACAGAAGTAATATTGAACTCTCCCCATCCAAATCCGAAATTACAAGTAATCCGGGTTTCCGTTTAACTTTCATTTCCCGCGCTTAAGATTAAAATGTCCATTAATTAATTAATGTCTGCTATTGACTTAATTAATTAACTTCTTGTTAATTCCAAGAGTGGACTTAGCATGAAACGTTTATTTATTATTCATAGAGTAATCAAACTCCAACTAGCTAGGTTCCGAATAATAAAACATTGTTTCGCGCTCCTCTTGAGGACATTATCAAACGAGACTCAGCTCGCGCATGATTCAATATAATAGCAATCCTAGCACCGCTAGATATTGATCACCACTACCCAATATATCAGGATAATTGGGTTACGAAAAACCCGCACCATTTGATAAGTCAAAGTAATGCATAATCAATACCGTATGCTCAATACTAACCTACTTTGATTAAGAAACAAATATTTATCAAGACCTCGCCTTTCAGTAGATAGCCAAGGACAAGTCTTGCTGTTAGATCCGTTCAGTCTGCTATACCACACCAATGTCATCTTATTTCAGTAAGGCTTAGAAATATGCGGACTGACATTGCAACCTTTCTCGATGGATAGTCAAATTCCATCTAGGTTATGAAATTCATCTTTTTCTTTGTTTAGAACTGACCGTGTTACCTTAAAGTGGACGACGCCCACAACCGGTCTACTAAAACAAAGACTTAGACTTTGTTAAGTTAACTTATACATTTAAACATGTATTAACATCTATTAAATGTAAAACATAACAACATTATGACAAAAATAATCTGTTTTATTCATTGGAAAATAAAATAAGAGTTTTACAGTATTCAATCACTCGAAACGTGATTTCTAGTATACAAACTCTAACACCCCCACCCCCTAAAGTGTCCATCTCCCCGATATCGAACCCCAGCTCATGCAATGAGAAACGGTCATCCCGAGTGAACTGCGTCTCCACTGGGTCGACGTGTGAGACGAAAGCTGTCAAAAAAATCAAGAGTGGGACGATAGACCGTGCCCCCCCCCTCCGATGACCCCTGCAACCCGGGATGCATACAGTGCTACATGCCGGGATGCATCCCTCCTTGAGCGTCCGCCATCAATCCCATCATCTGGCTGTAGCATCTGCTGCGGCATCTGGGGCATACCCATCTGCCCCTGCATCCCCCCTGCGCGCCCGCCATCAACCCCATCAACTGTTGCCAAGGGTTGTTGTACCCTTGGCCCATCTGCCCGCCCATCTGCCCTCATCCAGACCCCACGGGTACCGTGAGAGTCTGAGATCCGCTCGTCGCCAGACTGAACTCGTTGTTATTGTCCATCGCTCGATGTTGCTCTTGTACATAAATTTAGAGAGAGAAAAAACTCGTTAAAACAAGTGGTGCAAATGAAAATGAAACTAAAATCGCGTATATATAGTGTTTCAAAAAAAATCAAAAAATAAAAATAAAAAACGGCGCTGGCCGGCACGCCACAATGGCGGCCAGCGCCTGGAAATTGGCGTGCGCTCGCCGGTTTCTACGCCGATTTGTCGCTAGCCGGTCCCAATGGTTCGGCTAGCCGACTGGCTAGCGACGCGAATCAACTAGCCGGTGCACTAGCCGCCATTGTGGATGCTATTAAGAGTTAGGGTTGCAATAGTGGTATAGAATAACCAATCATTTTTTGTAGACAAATGGATGTAAATTTAAAAGTCTTGCTACCAATGACTCGAACTCGGGAGTTTTGACCTATGGCATTACATAGTGCTTGGCTAACTTACATCCACATATTGCAATCAATCATTTATTACGAGGAATTGCACAATACTCCTTTTCTTTTTCTATACATTCGAGCCACTATTGGTCAAATAATTTGTGGATCAATCAATTATTTTGAACATTTCTTAATATTTAGATATTATTACTCTTATTTGATAAGAAATGACTTTGTTATTTACAATTTTTAGATATCGAACACCAAAAGTATGTCACAATTTTCTTTTTTAACATCTACCAAAAAATATCATTTTCTATTTTGATAATACTACCATATACCCATTCGTTAAACTCAAGCCTCTAATATAAGAACGTTTCAATTTTCAACAATTTGATTCAGTTTCTTCACTCATACCATGTCCAAATAATTATGTCTATCAAACATTTGTTCAAACATATGCCTTAAAAGAAATGTTCATTTTCTATGGACGAAAAAAATATAAAAAGCATTTTGTATGGGTTCATATAAATTACAAAAGTTTCTACTCCAAATCACACAATAATTCAACCTGATAAAAACTAAAAAATATTCAAATAAATGTAAACAGATTTCACCTGCAAATAAGGCTCCTTATATTTATTGCGATTGTATCAAAATATTTATACCAAGCAACGCCCACATTAGTATTGGACCGCTTAACTTATAAAAAGGGCATTCATTTTTAATCATTATGCTTCGCTATTTATTTGGGCCTACGAATTTATGTAAGCTTTCGAAAGAGATAGGACAATTTAATCCAATTTTCACTTATATTCGGTCACAATCATATACCCCCAAAATATTTTAATAAGAATTGATTGCACCCCTAATATGGGGAATACGTGTTTGACACTTATCTGAATGGTAAAATATAGCACATTTCTTTTTAATTTTGTCCAATATTTGAGATTACTTTCCAAATCCACAAATGGGGAAAGTTCTACTCAATTGTTCAATCTCCCCTTTTCACTAAACTCATTTGACTACAATGAGATTTCACAGTCATGTGTACTTTTAATATATGAAGAGCAATGGTGACTAATCAGTATATTTTTTAAATTTTCTATATACAATGTTCATTTTGACATATACAATTGTAATAAGAAGATAAAAGAATATGCTCCAACAATATTCACATATATGTATATTTTTTCAATAATCAAAAGAACCTTTGTGACTTGTGTCACATCACATGCACAAAACAAGGTCGCATGTCTAAGGCCTTAATTTATATACATGATCCCAATTAGTAGAACGTGTTAAACTACGTGCAGGAAGGATTAAATGTAGCCAAAAATAGGTGACAGTTTGCTGTAAATCCATGTTCTTACAACAAATAATCAATCATGGAAGGCTTGTTCTAACCATGTTCTATTCAAATTCAATATATATTTATATTTTTATTCCACTCTTTATCTGTCAGCTCATCTACACACAACTTTCTCTCTCACTGAGAAAAAAAAGTACATTCTGTAAGTATTTGATTTCATGTGGGGTGTAAATTATTTAATTCCATCTTCAAACATCCAACACGTCGCAGTACTATTTTCATTATTTTCAATAAAAAGTTAACGCCAGCCAATTTGTCCAGCTCTTCGTCGGTGCCATTTTTTTTTACTATTTGCTTATTTATGGTCTTATGGAGAAGAGGTTTAATCTAAAAACGAATTAAATTCTTTAATAGCCATGTCTCAATATCACTGTTTTATTTCTATTCAAATTTAAAATTCTGACTTATTGATGCCAAAAAATGATTCAAATTTACGAAACTTGAGCAGGAGGGTTCGATATGGCCTTAAAAAAGTTTGAAATTCAAAATTTATACGAAATATATTTGCATAATTTCTACCTAAAAATGATGATGGTTTGCTATATATTTTAGTAATGTCAGTATTTTTACAAATAATCTAAATTGTAGAGATATAAAGGATGATTTACTTCTTTTGTTGCTATTCATGGACAATTAAATTGTTTGATTTTGTTTGTCTCAAATGCATGATGTGTGATTGGACCGGTGGAAAATATTATCATGACTTAATAAAGGGGTCATAATTTTCTTCTTCTTTGTGATAAAGACATTACAAGAATTTTTAATATTCAAAATCTCACTCCAAAACAGCCCATGACAGTTGTATGAACTACAAAGAGCAAGGGCATGGGCTTAATTTGATTCTAATTTTCAAAATTTGAAAAATATTGGTGAAAAGTTGTTTCACTATTTTAATCCATTAGATTACAAAAGCAAAAAGGTGTCATTTTTAGATCCAAAACGAACAAGGATTGTACCATTTAATTTCAAATAACTCTTAGCAAGCACAAATTTAATGGAATGGGCTCATCGTCTCATGGAATTGATGATTATTAGTATAAAATTATGTCAAAATTCCAAATTTCCATCCACAAATCAGTGAGATATTTGTTGCACATTATATCAACCGACTTTATCCCAACAAAAAGGGGGAGAAAAAATTTAGAATCTTTAAATATCTTCAATGAGATGGTCAACAAATACTACTACTACTACTTAGGAGTAGTTAATTACACTTAAAAATAAAAGCAAATTGCTAAATAATTCGTCAGTGAAACACATTTTTAAAAATTTTAAAAATACATTACCAATGATACATGGTGGTATATTCAGTCGATATAAAATACTACATGGATATAATGACGAAGGACAAAATAATACTACCATCTAATTAAGTTTAAAAGGTGTTTTGTTCATTCTTCGTAATTTATGTTTCAAATTTTGTAAAGATAAAACGCACCAAAATTTTTGACCATGATTTACCCTAAAAATAATTAAATAAATTACAATAAAGGAGAAATAAATACAAAGACCAAGGCCCTCAAGACTCCATTCTTCTCTATATAAGCCAACCTCAAAATTCAGAAATAGCAGCCCATCCCTCTCTCTCTCCTCAACCTCAAGCATTGCAGATTCGCAGGCTACAATGGCGGAGCAGAAAGCGACACCGCTGCTGAAGGACGAGTTGGACATAGTGATTCCGACCATCAGAAACCTTGATTTCTTGGAGATGTGGAGGCCCTTCTTCGAGCCCTACCATCTCATCATTGTTCAAGATGGCGACCCCTCCAAAGTCATCAACGTCCCTGAGGGCTTCGATTACGAGCTCTACAATCGCAACGACATCAACAGGATTCTCGGCCCCAAGGCCTCCTGCATCTCCTTCAAGGACTCTGCTTGCAGATGCTTCGGCTACATGGTCTCCAAGAAGAAGTATATCTACACCATCGATGACGATTGCTTCGTGAGTGTTTCGATCGTTTCGTTTTTGTTAATTTTTCATGTGTTTGTGGTCAATTTCGATTCAAGATCGGATCTTTGGCGTTTTGCTTTTGTGTGTTTGGTTGGGAGTGATGTGAAAGATTGGATCTTTGATGATGGGTTTGGATTTTTTCTCTTGGGATGTTTGGGGTTTAACGTGGGTTTTGAATTTGTGTTTGGATCCGATTTTGATTTGTTAGTTTCTAGTTCGATTTGATTCAATTTTGTTGATTTGTGAAAATTCAGATTAGTTGCTCATGGTTTGTTGAAGTATTTTGATTTGTTCAAGATGTTGATATAATGCATATACTATGCTGATTTATCTTGAGAAGTTTAGATCTAAAGCTTTGATCTTCATATTATGAATAGCTCAATGGACATGTTTATGCTATGTGTGTGAAAGCATGAAAAAAATTGAAATTTTGTTGACATTGTTCTGAAATATTTTATTCAACTTCTACGAATTTGTGCATTGTTGACATTATCCTCACCAATGTGTGCAGGTTGCCAAGGACCCGACTGGGAAAGACATCAACGCTCTCGAGCAGCACATTAAGAACCTCTTGAGTCCATCGACTCCCCATTTCTTCAACACCCTATACGATCCGTACAGGGAGGGTGCGGACTTTGTCCGTGGCTATCCTTTCAGCATGCGTGAGGGTCAACACACTGCTGTCTCTCACGGCCTATGGCTCAACATCCCTGATTATGATGCTCCCACTCAGCTTGTCAAGCCCCGTGAGAGGAACACCAGGCACGCCTCACTGAAGTTCTTAAGACTGTTGTGATACGTTTATAACTTGTGATCATTGCTAATTGTTCTTGATCTCAATGTGTGTTTGCAGATACGTGGATGCTGTCCTGACGATCCCCAAGGGAACCCTCTTCCCGATGTGTGGTATGAATTTGGGATTCAACCGTGATCTCATCGGACCTGCAATGTACTTTGGACTTATGGGAGACGGCCAGCCCATTGGGCGATACGATGACATGTGGGCCGGTTGGTGCACCAAGGTACAACTCCTGCACTTCGTCGTACCATCTTCGTTCCTTTGAAACTGTAGGGGTGCTTAATAAAGAAATGTGATCTTTCCATTCGTGCAGGTGATATGCGACCACTTGAACCTTGGGATCAAGACGGGGCTGCCCTACATCTGGCACAGCAAGGCGAGCAACCCGTTTGTGAATCTGAAGAAGGAATATAAGGGAATCTACTGGCAGGAGGATATCATCCCGTTTTTCCAGGCGGTGAAGCTCCCCAAGGAGTGCACGACTGTGCAGCAATGCTACCTTGAACTGGCGAAAGAGGTGAAGGCGAAACTCTCAGACATCGATCCCTACTTCACTAAACTGGCTGATGCTATGGTGACATGGATTGAGGCTTGGGATGAGCTCAACCCTACTGGACCAGGAGCTTCCTCTGCTGCTCCTGCTGCTGCTGCTAAATAGATTTGCATCAAAATTTATATCAGTAATTTTAGTTTCTTTACATTACTGTCGTTTATTTTTAATCCTGAGTTGGTTAGGGGTTTGATTGGAGAGACGTTGGTTAATTTATTTAACCTTTTATAATTTATTAAGATTTTTGTCTTGAGGGATTATTTCATATTATGTCAATTTGGATTCTTCGAGTATTATTCATATATATTTTTCCATCCACTGTTCCTTGATAATTTCTGTCCATTTGAAGCTTTTGATCTACATATACCAATACATTTCCAAGTGTTGCAAACTTAGGTGTTAAGAAAATGGTTCCAACCAATATCACTAGTCTTGTCAGTAGTGTAGAATGTACAAAGCTGAACTCGGTGAATTACCTTTGGCCTATTTTATTACTGCTACTGTTATTTTCACTTTCAACATAATTTGAAAAACAAATATGCGAGCATCAAAATTGAAATTGGTATAATTATACCATGACTGACTTTGAATAGACTGAATTGTCTTTTACTTTGACATCCAAAGAAAACTGAATATAGGATATCATTACACTGATATGTACATATATGTTTATGCATGTTGACACTTTATTGAATCAGACTCTTCAGCTAAGTCAGATGATCAAGACTTAGTACTACAATATAGTCCCATTGATATTTGGACTGCCTATAAATCTTGCAATGTCTATAAATATTGCAAGACTTCTTCATCATGGTAGATAGACCAGCAGCTGGTCTTCGCTAGCGATGGCCAAAGCTCCCAAGTTCGAAGTGTCAGTTGTAATGCATGAAACTCTGCTACCTGAAAGAACAATACATATACAGACCTCAATCAGATGCTCCTCCACAAGATTTTGATGGACTGGGAATTCTGGGGAGGGAGAAGCAGTGATCAAGGATTTTTCGACTATAAAATTAAAACTGGAAGGGATTGCAGGAATGAATGAGGATGATCAAAGATAAAAAAATATTAGTCAATTGACAAAAATTCAAATAGCATAACTTGCAAAATCATCAAGTTAAACATCTCTTTTAATTTTGTCTAAATCAACAAACTAAACATCTTCACGTTGACCAAAAGCCTTTCTGCTGGAATGCCAGATAGACTGAAAAAGTTACCTTTGAAGGTTTGTAGGTTTCCTAACTTCTTCCCTGTGGATAACTCCAACGTGTAAACTTGACCATCGCGTGTCGCGATAATTCCATGACCAGCAGATGTGGCAGTAGCAGCAGTAGTTCTGCAGGGAGAATTTCTACCAATTAGGAGAAGACATCGTTGATTTGGATGGGAGGCAATGAACTTCCTAGATTGACTGATTTTTCATATTTAAAGTTCAGAGAATAAATATACCCTTCATCCAATACGCTTCCAGTGATCACCATATTGTTGACCAACAAAGCAAGCCTCCAACATCTGCGTGCGTTTTCTTTTTCTTGCTCACATGAATGATAAGATTCATCATCAAGGTCAGAGGCGGTTGAAATCAGAAGCCAAGCAGCAACATCTTTATCCTCTGCTGAAAAGAGATGATTATCACTACATCCGAAAGACCACATTTTTGTGGCATCCATGATTTCAGCTACCAATGCCTCTGTCTTATACTCTCCTTTTCTTTGCCATCTGAAGATACTGACAGGGATAAACTCCATAACTGACATGTCTGCACAAGAGAACCTTGACACAAGGATGCGCTTGTTGATGTCCCTGTGCATGATGCAGAAACTGTTCTTTTACCAGAATATTGGTGAAAAGCAAAAGAGACCAATGTATCCATGTTTAATCAGAATATTTCCGAGGGAAAAAATTTTCCATGCTGCAAAGCCCCATTACTGAAATAGAGTACTTAAGAATCTCAGTGCCTGAGCAGAGCTCAATTCTTAGTTATCACCGAAGAAAATATACATACTGAGCAATGGACATAATTTATGCAAGGCTTTCAAGTGAGTAAGCATAAATATTGGATTGCAAAACCAACTACAATAGATAGATGGCACATAGTTGAAATAACTGACAGTATGATATATTTCTAAAAAGGAAAAGGAAACAGACCATATGCCAAATGTCCCGAATCCATTGTGGCCAATGATCAAAGCAGCAGACTTTGGAACTTTATTCATCTCCACTATACAAGGAAACATGCAGTCAAATGTAGGCAAATTCCAATCTTCTTTCTGTCCACTACATATTAGGAAGCACGAGAGTTACAAGGAAATACGGATTATCCAGATATGAAAAATAAACATCAAAATCATTGAGACATAATTAAGCATTTTAACGGTGCCCTACTAAAGTCAATGCATTCAACCAAAGTCATGAGAACCATGCCATAAAAATTATCAACTGTGAACACTACTCAGTTTCCATAGCTTGAGCTTGATGTGATTTTTACAAAAAGGAAATGCATTGAATCACCTCCATGCGGAGTTCATGTTCCACAGCTTTAGCTTCCCATCCTCCTCGGCTGCCAGAAGGAAATTAGGTTCACAAACTAATAAACTACAAACACCTTGAGCTGTTTTCAGTCTTGTCACTAGTGAGGCATATCCACTGTTTAATTTCACAATTTTAACTGCATTCTTCTCAAAGCCATCTGAAGTACAAGCAGAGCACAAACACTCCAATTTACCATCCCTATAAGCAAAAGCACAAAGTTACTTTAAGAATAATGTAGGCATTTGTGTACAGAATGGGACATATGTGGAACCATTACCTGCAGTGAGGGATTTTAATGCTGTTTAGTAAAACAAGCGATTCACCATCTGGAGTTAGTTGCAATAAAGATCTCTCAGAGGCAATCTGTAGAAAAAAGTCATAAATTAAATATTCTGAAATGAGCAAGTCAAAGTAATAACATCAGGAAAAGAGAGGAACAAGGAAAAATGATATCATCATTCATCTTACATCTCTGCCAATTGTATCTTTGGAAATTTGTGAGGATATTGGCACATGACCAACTAATGAAGGACTCCCCATATTTTCTCCTCTCTTTGAGGTTTTGTAAACAAAGAGGATATCATCCTTGTGCTCTGTGTATCCACATTTAACACATGTGAAAATCTCATTCTCTTTGACAATCAGCTGCACCATTGAAATCGGCATAGGGTGAATGTAGCATGAAAAAAGCCCAAGATCACCCTGTGACTTCAGTTTGTGCTGGATGTTTGACCTTGAATCATAACTCATTTTGACGTTTCCTGTCAGAGTGTAGGAACTTGTAGTTGGTAATTGTAGATTTGAGGGTGCATTCTCACAATCTGTAGTTGGTATCATGTTATCAATGGATGAGTTGTCAAATCTGGCTTGCTTTGAGTTGGCAGTAACTTCGCCAGAGACAGCATCTGCTACAGCCTTTGATGTAAGATCAGCCTTCCCAGTATCTGTTTATGCATTCCATGTCACTTTATCAATGACTGTATTAGTTAAACAGGACCTTTTTACATCTCTTGACATGCTACACTGCTTCAGAATCCTCAGTTATATAGGTACAAAGCTCTAAGTTTCAAACTCAGGGAATTTGAGCCCAAAATTTAGGTTCACCAGTGATAATTAGAATTAAACAGGACAAGCATAGGGGAAGCTGATAAGCAAGGTAAAAGAACCCAGCATACTTAACAGTAAACAAAGACTACTGTGGATGAGAGCAGCTGAAGCTTCAAGCAATGAAATTCAAAGATTAATTCTTTAGGTTTTTGGTTAATATAAACTTCAACTGTTCTATATGCTGACCTTTAGTACAATGCTATGTATAATCGATAATACTTCAGAAACTGTTTTATGATCTCATTAATTGAAAATGAGTCTCAAGCACAATACGCAAACCAAATGCCCTTAACTAGTCCATATTCCAAACAGAATTTTGCCAACACCAATAGAAAATTTTGATTCGAAACCATTACCAATTTTAGGCCTCTTAAAAAGGTAACAATGAAAAGATATACCAGGCTTGCTAATTCCACTATGACAAGGGAGGCCACACATTTCACCATTGATTGTCATCTGTGCGGGAGAGTATAGATCATGTGAAAATCGCCCAGATTGGACAGTATCAGCATGAAGAAGCAACTCTTGAGTACTATAATTATCAAAACTATCAGGCACCACAGGGTATAAGTTGACAGAGGTGCAGACAGCTGAATCACGAACAGCACAGGGGATACATGCCTTTTCATTCTTCCTCTGCATAGCTGAATGCTCAACTAGCCCTTTCACTGGAAAGTTTGTAAAATAAAATTATAAATTCAGGACTGATTATATTGGGTTTATAACAAATCCTGAGGAACCCACAAAGAAAGCAGCAAGGCAAGTGCCTCGGTTAAAAATAAAAAATAAACAATTGTCTGATTCGTTAAGTGATAGCTTAACACCTTACCAGTAGTTGAATCATTCATGGTAGGGCTGGGCATGTCATTGTTTTCATGAGATCTTTGAGTATTCAGAGATATTTTACTTTTCTTTTTCTTTCTAGAGAATGTTTTAAGTAAAGGAACTGCTCTAGGAAGTAGAATTTCCATCATGGACTTGGCTATTTCATCACCAACTGATTCAGCATCACACTCTTCTGAGTTTGTGTTATAAGGAGAAGCTTTGACTATTTCATCTTCCAGAAGTGAGTCAGTCACTAGAACCTCAGGATTCTTAACAACATTGAAAATTGCACCTTCCTTAGTTGAGGGCTCAAACACATCTTTGTTTTGGGAGGAAACAGAAGAGCTATCTGCTAAAGAAACAAGTATGACATAACTCAAAAGTTAGGGGAAAATAGGAAACTAAAGCACTTTTAGCCAGTGAGTGCTTGTAAGATAGCTTAACTGCAACCAAACAAATTAGAGCTACAATACCTCCAGATTCCAAAGTGTCAGCTACGCAAAGATCAGCACTGGCAACCGGTATGTCATGCTGCACATTAGTTGCTCCATCCCTATCTTCTGGTATTATGTTATTTTGGACCCCAGTACATGAGGCACCACCACTCTATCATGAATATACATAGCTAATTAGATTTATGATCTAGCTACACATAAATTTTCCCCTCAATCTACAGAAAATATATTAACTTTAACATCATAAATAAACTTACAGATTCTTGTTGTTTGTGCAGGTTATCAATATTGCTTTCTATATGGTTCACAGAACTAGTTAGTTTTTTTCCTTCAGAAAGGGACTCCCCTATATTTAGATGATCAAATTTGTCAAAAGTATTCAACTTTACACCTCCGTCAGCAATAGGTATACATTTTTGTGGCCTTAACGACCCTGGAGTATAACAAACCCCAGGGACCTCGTTTGCAGCAGCAAAAGTTGAAAGATCAGCGCTTCTACTATTTGATTGATCTCTCTGCTTGGAGGTTGAATAGCTACCATTCTTAGTGTTTTCTTCCTTCTGAAGTAGTTCTAAAGGAGTCCCATTAAGTCTTCGTCGACCATTTCTGCTTTTCTTCCCTTTAGCCTGTGAAATGACCAAACATGACAGCGAATCAGGTCCAGGATCAGGAGCTGATGGTTCGCCTTGCAGCTGATAATTAGCCTCGTGAGATCCAGCTGAAAAGTTTGATATGGTCAAACTCTGTTCAGCAGGCCCACCAACATTAGTGGCCAATTCCCTCAGTAACCTCAGAACAAATGTGTTTTTGAATCCAAAAAACTGCATGTTGCATAAAACAGAGGAAAGTCATATTGAGTTGGCTATCCACCCAAGAAGAAGGAAGTACTTAAAAGCAAAGGAAAAGTAGTTAAGTAGATGTACCTCTACTGCATCTATCTTACACGAAAATCTCCTTGCATGCAACGCCTTTGAAGAACCCTTCTTCTGAAAACGTTCCCATGCAATCTCTGGCGTGTCTCCAGAACACAACTTGCCGTCAGTAGAACTGATCTGTATGATGAAATCCAATCTTATTAGACTATCACATGGTCATATACACTGATGTAAAACTGCACCAGATTTTTATGCCTACTCACCTTAAACAATGGGCCTTTAAGACCCTCAATAATTTCCATTGAGTAGGTGATCCCATTTTGAGTCCTCACCGATTTGTAACCAACAGGATAAGGGTAGCGGTCTTTACCCTGAAAAATGCGACAAACTATCAAATACAAATGTCAGAGATTTGCAACACCGAACACTAAGCATAAGTGTAGACAGCTGCAACACTCCTCATCTAAATAACTTGGTTAACACAAGGTCCTTAAAAATTGTGGTGCTCACAAGTCACAAGTAAAGAACAACTACTTTGTTACTAGAACTCAATGTATAAAGGAAAATAACATAAAAGACGGTCATCATCAAGTTGCCAAATGAATTGCCTCTCTTGCTGCACCACATATCATATGTAAACCACATGCATTTCGGCACAATCAATTAAACACTCAAACAACATTACAAATAAAACATACTCCATAGTACTCTTCATTTCTGAAAGCAAATCTAGTCTAAAACAAAACAATTTGATCTAATATGGATGAAATTGAATTAGTGAATCTATAAAAAATGGAATTCCAACACAAAGTCGGGTGAAAACAGAAGTGGATAGCGACAACAAATCACATGCGTTTCTACTGAAATTGAAGCTAAATGCCTTGTAATAAGTAAATCGGAATCAAGAGAACGGCAGAAAATCAAAGATATAAATAGTAGAAAGATAAAATCAAACCCTAGATGAACTCCAATACTTCTTATCCCAGGCACCATTGTAAAGCTTTCCGATTGATATTATTTCAATGTCGTCAGATTTATCATCCTTCCTTGTTTTCCCCATTAATCCGAACAAAATCGTCGATCTAAGTGCCTGTGTGTTGAGAATTTGAGCTAGATAGTGTCTCTGTGTGTGTGGTGCGTGTGAGAGAGAGAAGGCGGGAATGATTCGTTCCACCACGGCTGATAAATTGGTACTCGCGCCATATTTCAAACTCAATAAACTTATTTTAATTTGCTTTTTCAAACCTATATTTGTTTTTCTAAATTCCATAAATTTCGTTTACAAAAATATAAAGCTGATTTCAGAAGCATCATTCACCAAAAAATTAAAACAGGTAATCAAAAAGTTTTATTTGAACATTAATCTGGAAAAAAAGAGTTAATATGACAAATTTAATCTTTTGATAAATACGTAACAAAAATATTTGGAAAAAATTATATACGCCGTTGCCGGGGATCGAACCCGGGTCACCCGCGTGACAGGCGGGAATACTTACCACTATACTACAACGACCTGGTTGTTAGATTGGTCAGAATATTATTCTATATTATATAAAGGGAATTAATGGGCAACATTAGATCAAATAAATCAACGTTTTCCCACCTTCAACAAATGCATCCAATTCCGATCATATCATATTACATCTTCAAAAGAGAGATAATTTTCTAACCATTCCAGTATGTTATAAACTATAAAGAGTTCAAGTCTTTCGAATATTGTAGGCATGTGTATGCGTGCGCGCAATGACGAATATGAAACTGAACTTGTGGGGTCGCACATAATTAAGAAGATAGTCGCTAGCGTCAAAAAGGAGAGGTGGTTGATGATCATTGTTAGGAATGGATAACAGACAAAGAAGGGGAGTAAACCTCAACCCCAAATAAATGGAGTGGAGTTATGAACTGAATAGTTGAATTTAATAGAGTTTTCCATGTGTTGGGTTAGGTCTTCATTTTTCATCTTAATTCTCTTTTTACTTGTTTATTATACCAACCAATATTTATTTACGCACATGATTAAGAAGATTGTCGCTAGTGTAAAAAAGGAGAGGTGGGATGATCATTTGCTAGGAATGGATAGCAAATAAAGAAGGGGAGTAAACCTCAATCCCAAAAAAATGGAGTGGAGTTATGATACTATATATGTGGTCGTGAATTCAGTGGCAGACGCAGAAATAAACGTGAGTAGGGGCTAAATTTTCAATATTTACCTTAAAAATAAATTTATAGGTAATTTAGATTATTAATAGGGCTTTTATATAACAATGTGTATAAAATATGAATAAATTTTATAACTTTGTAGTAGAAAAAAGTAAAAAAAAATGAATTCATTAGGGGCTAAAGCCCCTCCCCAATTGCATGTAGGTCCGCCAGTGGTCGTGACAACATCAATAGTCAAATTTAATGGAGTTTTTCCATGTGTTAGGTTAGTGTCTTCATTACTTATCTTCTCTTTTTACTTTTATGCTTACCTGTTTAGTATACCAACCAATATTTATTTACGTACATTTGAAAACTGAAACTCATTTAATTTTCTTCTTGATTTGCCTTTAATTACGTCAAAGGAAGAATAATGCCTTACGTAAAGTCATATTTGGGATATATCTCGCCAAAATTACTCCCAATTTGGTGCAATGATGATTTATCCTATTTCATGATTCACAATCATATCATCAAAATGATTCAAAATGAGCACTTCGATCACATTTCTTCCAAAAGCTAGCCAAGAAAACGATTGAAAGTTAACACACGATAAAAGGTTGACAAAAGATAAAAGTTGTAAAAAAGCGAAATCCTTAGCGAGATATTTTTTTCACAAAAATCATTTCCAATTCCAAATATCCAATCACGATCTAGAAAGCCAGTACTATACAACATTCAAATAAATAAACAAAAAAAAATCAACATAGCAAATGCAATAAAAAAAAATAGGCGTTGCGTAAATAGCTTTACACTGCCGCAGCGCTGGAAAGTGGAGCTCCGATTCGGATCCGATCCATATCCGTAGTCCCATAAACGGGCAAACCGGTCGAGCAAAAATCCAAATTGGGCAAATCAAATAGATCCGAACTCGAATCCGAATCTTCGCCATCATCAAATTTCCTTTGATCATCTTCATCATCAGCCGTCCATTTCGCCGTAGGGTTTCTAAAGCTCCCGTTGTTGAATCTCAGCCGCCCGTTCCCAATTTCCCCAATTTTTAGCTGAGAAGCCGCCTTCTGCCGATCGGAAAAGCCCTTCAAATCCGCGTACGACGTTTTCGTCGGTGTTTTGGCGTCGCCGGAATTCGCCGATTTCGAATCGCAATAACTCTCCGTGATTCTGAAATGGCTGATGCTGCTCCTTCTCCGATCGTGATCGTCGTCGACGGCGGCGCTCGTCTTCGATTTCTTCTTCTTCTTCGAATTCGCCTGATTGAAGAGAGAATTCAGGAACGTGGCGAGCCGGCCGCCGGGGGAGCTCGGCTGCCTGCATTTCTTCTTCTCTCTCATCAAAATCGACGGGAGATTGTGTGCGTTGATCGCCGGCATGTCTAGGCTCATTCGGGAGGCGGCGGAGGAAGAGAAGCTGTGGTAGCATGGGTTCTCATCAATGCCGGCGAAGTAACGGGCCGCGTCGAAAACGACGATCTCGCCGGAGTCCTTCCGCCGGTGGGAGGAATTTTTGGACGTAACGGACATGATTTTTGGTGTTTAAAAACAAACCTAATTTTTTTCCCTCTTTTTCTTTAGGTGTGAAGGACTTAGCATGTTAGTGATACTATATTTATATGTGTGAGTATGTGTATATTATTAATATATTTATGTTTGAAAATATAGGACATTAGTATTAATTAATGTACGAAACTATGGGAATTAAGGTTGTGGAGATATGTGGAAAAAGGTTTACTTCGAAATGATTTTCTAGATAAGGTCCACTTTATACTTTTATGAGATTATCGTTTTTCCTTTTTCAAGCTTGCTTTTATTTATAATTTGGCCTTATTTTTGTCATACATATTGAAATAAGGAATGTTGTTTTATAGGAGTAACATGTAATTTTCCCATTTTGTTTGCAATGCTAAGTTTTAAAATCATTTTATCATCCATACAAAATTACAAATTGTACAATAAAACAAATATTCTTTTTTTTTCGAAGAGCTTACTTAATTGTAATTACATTAGTATTGTATTGAGTTTAGGAATGAAACTTTTTATCCTTAGACATGTTTTGAAATCAAAAGATTGTGGGGAGCAAAGAAGATGTGTTTCTTTGGATGCTCATTATCTTGATACCTTGATTTTTAACAATAAGGCTTTTATTAAAAAAATTGGTGGGGCTTTGAGATTTAAGTGGTAGTGGAATTAGCTAATTTGTACAATGAATACATCCATCTGCTTTGTTTGTGGATATATCAGATAAGGAGATAAGCCTATTTTTAAATATATTCCAGCAGTTTCCATTTCATAAAAAAAAATTCAAGTAAATTTCTTTTCTAAATACTCCATCTATCAAATTCAAAATGTCTCAGTTGCAGTGCATAAACAATTAATGAAACTATATAGTAAGCTATTCCAAGATTTAAAAGTTTGATTTCATTACTTGCATTCCCTCTGGAACTTCTGTAGTCCACAATTTGACAATATTTTTTTAGTACAAGTTTTAATTGTGTTTGTGTTTATATTGTTTGTGAAAACAGATGGCATTCTATATCATTACTAGTATTTATTTTTACGGGCACGAGTGTAATTAATGCAATTATCACATAATATGTTGTAGAAAATTCTGTTTATTTATTAAAAGCGTGACACAAATCCTAACATGCTTCGCTAATTAAAAAATTTACTTTTTGGTAGTAGTGCAAGCCATGATAGTTTCTAAATTTAATATCATTTAGATTAATTGTCTTTGTAGTGTGAAATTACTATTACACAACTTAAATCTACCTAATTTTCTACATCACCTTGCGGATTTTTAACATTAACATTAATTTCTACAAAATTTGCCCAAATTAATTAAACTTAACTAGAAATTTTAATTGCAAAAAAAAAACAGAATAATAAAACATGATCTATCTTGCAAATGTAATGTTTAAAAAGTTGTATGATTATTGCTACTTAAGTCATGTGCATTGTGGAAAACATAGAACAACACCATATATTCTATTCATCACTATTTTAATTTTCTAAGACATCCCATTCATCACTATTACTAAAACCATTTTATTTCACACACTTACGCTAATTTGCATCATAACCTTTGTCTCTACACAGTACACAGCAAAATTCGACTTTAATTAAATGTTACTACTACCACTACTACTTAAAGCAACCTCGTCCGCGTGTTAATTCATAATTTCGGAAAATTGACATTATTACCTTTTTTTTTGTTTAGGGGTTTATACCGATTAACATAATTCTCAAATACTTTTATCAAAGGTAAGATTTAATTAAAATGAAACTTATAGTAGATTTTTTTATATTAGGCGATATGCATTCAGTCAATATATACCCACTTTTTTTACAGTTACTAATTATTTACTATTAATTCAATGTTAATCACGCCACTTCGTCAATCGTCATAGATAACTAATTGACACTAGAGTCTAGACATACATGCAAAACCATCTAATATCCAGGTAATATATACTCAAGTACTCAACCAAGACAGAATAAAAAGAAACGACAAACTAAAATAAGATATGATCATGTATCGCTACAATACACGTGATATATTAACTTTCACCTAACCCTCATAAACCCTAGAAACGAACGATGCACACGAGCCACTTCTTTTTGCTCGATAAATTTTATGTCTAATCCTTGCCCTAATCAAGTCATTATCATGCCTATCTCATATACTCAACATATAGATTATGATTGCCAAACACCTCTTCAAGAGCCTACCTAGGTTAGGGTAACCCTATTAAATTTATCCTAACTTAAGTGCGATCATGATTAGGACTCGACAACGCATATTATTAAACTTTAAACCCAAAAAAATGTTAATTTTGTTATATAATTTGGATTCAAATAATGAAATTCGAAATTGAAAATAGTAATACACTAAAAATCGAACCAGTTTCGATTTCAAAAACGAAAATACCAAACTAAATCAAACCGAATGGTTGAACTTGGATGCCTTTTCCGTGGGCCGTTCACCTGACACGTGTCATTGTCCCGTGATCTTGCCACCCTGGCTATTGTTGTTGTACTCTCTCGTCTCTATGCACTTCTAATCTAGTTAAAATACATGATACAACATGTTTGGTTGCTTTCTTTTAGTGTGAACCATGCATTTGAAAAAAGGCTGAAGTCCATGACCAATTTTATGTCACAAGTTGATTGATGTCAATTGTGAGCCAAAGAAAAAAGAAGTATCCCAACACCTTATCGAGATTTTGATCTGCTCTTGCATATAGGGCACAACTGGGCCATGCCTAGGCTAGTAATATATGCTTAATGGTAAGATATCATAAATTAACCAAAATATGTCCACCAACGACAATACCTTGTGCTTTAGGAGGTGTACCTTTTAATTGATGCTATAAATACTTATTCATTACATCATCTCCGATGGAATGGAGAGGTAAGGTTGGATAACTACCATATTTACCTTTTCTGTATGAAAAATCATTCTCCAAGGGAAGAGGTATTTGATAAGGTATTATACATTTTTCCATTTTGAAGAGGTATAATGGAGAGGTAAAATATTATAACTACCATATTTGCCTTCTTTTCATGAAAAATCATTCTCCAAGGGAGAAGGTATTTGAGAAGGTATTACACTTTATATTTTTTAATGCATTTTGTAGTATTATTTTATTTTTAAAAAATCGTTTATCTTTTTATATACCTTTTTCCTTTGGAATGTGTTACTTTTTGAAATGGTATATTTTACTTTTTGAGAAGGTAAATAGATGATATATCTCTTTTATTTACTTTTTCTTGTTGGAGATGGTCTTGCCTCCATTCACCAAGAAGGCCGATGTGTATACATCCTGATTTGAATTATAGGATTATCCAGAAAATTATGAAGTCGAAATCTTCCAAAATTCTACATACCAGCTAATATAATTGTTCTCAAAGACGTGGCGTAGCATACACCGTACATTGAAAGTGTCTTCACAATGATCTTGTCAAAATATAAAATATAAAGATTGAAAAAGAATAAGAATAATTAGAAAAGATCAGAAGAGCCCTTTAATTATACATACAATGTGGTGATAATTATGGATCCTATTCGATGTTTGCAGACAAGAGAGCAAATCATGATTTGCATTTATAAATAGAATAAAGATAAACGTACGTTATATATACATATACAGTGATGGAACCAGAAATTCGAATAAGCCGATGCTGAACTTTAAATAAGAAAGGAGGAATATTATATTGGCCAACGGTAGACCATCATAGAATGGACTGTTGAGCTAAGAAAAACCGATTCTTACCGCTTCCGATAATCCCTTCGTCCCATTAAAAATAAAGAGTTTTCCCTTTTAAATTGTCCCACTAAAAAAGAAACCTTTCTTTACCAAAAAAAAAGAAACCTTTCATAAAAAGGAAAGGGAAATTGGTCTCTAAAACCATGAACTTTGCCTAAAATTTGGTATTTCCCATGAACTTTGAAATTGGTATATAATATCACAAACTTTGCATTTTGTTTGGTATTTCCCACGGCATATTTATTACTATATTTGACTAACTTACGAGACTTTTATCATACTTGACACAATTAAATCATCGTGGTTTTCAACGTGACTTTTTATGCTACATGTTATGAACTTAAAAAGTGGTTTCAAATATTATAAAACATATCACGGTTGCCTATGTTAAATAAGATTTTGATGAAAATATCTTATTTGAGTGAGTTCGGGAAATACCAAACAAAATGCAAAGTTCGTGATATTATATACCAATTTCAAAGTTCATGGGAAATACCAAATTTTAGGCAAAGTTCATGGTTTTAGAGACCAATTTCCCAAAAGGAAATAACATCATTTCTACTTTTTTCATCTCTCTTACTTTATTATCTCCTTATTAACTCACAAAACAACACTACATAAAATCATGTGCCGAAAAGCAAACGTTTCATATTTAATGTGACAGGAAGAGTAATAAATAATAATAATAATAATAATAATAATAATAATAATAATAAATAAATAAATAAATAAATAAAAGTTCAATAAATATATATTTTCAAATTTATACAAATCATATAACATAAATTACAACTCAAATTTATAACTAATTATTTTCAAAATCAATAAAAATAAATTATAATTCATATTTTAATTTCATAATAACTAAAATTGTAATTTTCTGAATCAGATAGTTAAATACAGTTCAGAGCTTCAATTTACTGAAGTAAAAAACTTTTCTTCATATTAATTGAAAAATTAGTCGATATTTTAATTAGATTCTTCAAATAAAATACCTACTTCAATAACACCTTCACCCACCACCGAGCTGCCATCACCTCCATCCACCACAGAGCTACCATCACCTTCACCGACTACCAAGCTTCAATCACCTTCAGCAACAACATGGTAGCCATCATCTTCATCCACAATGAAACAACCATCATCTCCAGTCAACACAGTTGTCATTACCTTCATCCACAATGAAGCTGTCATCACCTTCGATCACCATAGGGCTTCCACCACCTCCAGCCAACACAAGGCAGTCATTAACTTTTCACATCAGGATTAGCTTTAACTTCATTCACATCGATCCATTTGTTGTTGATAAATCGGGTCAACTTATGTGGTTGATTCTAAGTGGATGTCTCTTATTCAAGATTGTGAAGGTCAACCACATGTGGCCGGCAGTGGCGGACGCAGAAAAAATTATTGGCAGGAGCTGCATTATACCCTATTTATATACTACTAAATAAATATAATATAATAAAAAATAATACTACTATATTTTAAAAAAAATCACAAATACAACTATAAAGATGATAAATATTTTATGCACAAAATTATTCTAATGCAACAATCAAAATATTACTATGTCGTAAATGTAAAAAAAGAGAGACAATATATAGATCTAATTTGAACTAAACTCCAAATCGAACGAAAAAAAACTCCAATTCTAACATCAAACTCAAATCAAATAATAGTCGGCCTATTTACCTAAAGAAAATAAAAAATTAAATGTACATTATTATAGATAGACTTATCAATTTTGTGTAAATTACTGTAAATATAGTGTCAAATAAATAATGAAATGTTATGTTAGACACAAGATTATAAGATATATATTCAATAGAGTTAATAGGCCTGCTTAATCGGTTCTCCGGTTCTCGGGTACCCGGAACCGGAACCGAAACCGACCGGGTAATTGAGGAACCGGGAACCGGAGAACCGGTTCCGGTTCCGGTACCGGTTCTAGTATTTTTCAAACTTTTCGGTTCCGATTCTACCCGGAATCGACCGGTTCTTACCCGGAACCGGATAATATATTAATTTCAGATTTTTAATTTTAGTTTTAATAAAATTTAATATTTTTACTTAAATAAAAGTAATCCTATTCCTAACTTCCTAGCCAACAACTATGGAGTACATATTTTTCATTTGATATCTCCTCATTTTGTGTATTCAATTGAGTTAGAAATATATCAAAAGAATGTGCTTCAAATATAAATTCGTTTGATATGCTTTCAATTACTAACATATTGTATAGTTTATCTAATTTTTTTCGATTAACCTATATAGTGTATATTTTGATGCACATCTGTATCGTTTAGAAATATATGATAAAATCAAATACTACTACTTTAAAATTATATTAAATTATAAGCCTTATATACACATAGACTATATATATATACTGGGTGAAAATAGGCTAGCATATAGAAAATTAAAAATAACAACACTACTAGTTTTGTGAATATCTCAATCATTGAAGTAATCAATTTCATGACTCATTTTTCCTTCTTAATGTTTTATTTGTTGGCAAAATACTCAATCATTGAAGTAATCAATTTCATGACTCATTTTTCCTTCTTAATGTTTTATTTGTTGGAAGGTATTTTGCTGAGTGAATACAAATAATAATGTAATAAAGATATTAAAGAATTGAAATTTCATAATTTGTGGACTAGGTTTATTTTGTATACCACTTTTGAGACGTAGTTGGGCATAAATCACGTGATTAGTGGTCAAGAACTATATTTGTACTCCATGTTAAAAGTTACTATTGTATTATTTTAGATTTTCAATATTTTGATTTGTATTTTTGTGTGTTTATTTAAATTTTTTGGCATTAATTGTTATATTTCTAAATATTGAATTATTTAAATAAATCAAAATTAAAACTATAAATCGGTTCCGGTTCGGAACCGGAACCGACCGGTTCTTACCCGACCGGTTCCGAACCGGATCCGGCCGGATCCGGTTCCGGTTCCGGTTCCAAGATTCATGAAAATTTGTAACCGGGTACCTGGTCAACCGGACCGGGTAGAACCGGAACCGGCCGAATAAGCAGGCCTAAGAGTTAATATCAATTACTAATAAATTATTACTATAACCTATCATTGATGAAGCCATTAATAAAAATTTGATACCTTATGAATTGTAATTTTGGTACATTGTATATACATTCAAATGATTAATGGAATAGTGCTAAATTAAAAGCTATATTATCAATTTAGAATTATTACACTCCCTAATTGAAAATTGAACACATACATTTTAACTCTTAGGCCTGCTTATTCGGCCGGTTCCGGTTCTACCCGGTCCGGTTGTCCAAAAAAACTTGGAAATAGTAAAAAAGTACTTCAAATGATATTAATCCATAGTTGATGGACCTGAAATGATATTTTCTAAGTTCACGGATCTAAAATGATACTTTGGTAAAGTTCGTGGACCAAAAAAGATGTTCCCTCTATTTTTTAAAAAAAAAGACATCTTCTTCTTCCTTCAAACAAGCAGCCATTTTTATCTCTGTAATTTCACCTCTGCAATTTTTTAATTCTAAAGTTCAGCCCCTTCTACCATTCTAATTCTAATGATTTACCCTCCAATAATATTAATTTGGGGAAGGGCTTAAGAGTATTTATGAAATTTTTTCAAAAAATTGAAGTGGAAAAAAACACAAAAAAAGTTCTTGGGAGGGGCTTAAGCCCTTCCTCTCCCCTTACTGTGTCCGCCACTGGTGGCCAGTGAAATTCAACGAACTAACCTATGTGGCTGATTTAATCGGACCAACCTATTTGGCTCGATCCAGTTGTTATTGATAAACCGGATCAACTTATGTGGTTGATTCTAAGTGGACGTCTTTGTGAAGGTCAACTACATGTGGCCGGTGAAATTCACCGGACTTACCTATGTGGCTGATTTCACCGGACCAACCTATGTGGCTCATTTCACCGGTTAGTTATGTTGACAATTTTGTATTTAAGTAATCTAGCTGGCATGTTAAATTTTTCTTTTTCTTATTATGTTCTTTTCTCGTTCATCAATTCCTCACTTTGTTTCTTCTATCGAATTCGTGTTTATGTGTATGTGATAACATGTTTAGGTGTTTATGTGTATATGATAGCACTTTAACATGTTTATCTATATTCAGAAGATATGTTCCGCTTAGTTTGGCGTTGAAAGGAATGTTTTTGCTTCTTCTGAAGGAAGCCGAATCCTCTAAGACTATTATGCATTCAAGGATCATTGTGGTTCAAAGTTTCATGACATTTCACTCAAGGCAAAAGCAAGTGTGAAGCCTGTCTCTGATTTAAATCGACAGAGTTACATAAATTTAAAGTTTTAAGATGATTTTGACGAGAGAGAATCGACATTAATACCCTTTAAGTTTATTTAATAATTTTTTTAATTTTAAATATAATCCATGTGACATTATTTCAACCACTGGATCTCCTAATCTAATGGCTAAGATTTAGTCTTAATTTGTGATTGCTAATTAGTTAGCAATTGATCACTCCCCAATACATAACGGCTCACGTTAAAATGTATTTAGTATCAAATCCACAACGAAGACCAATCCTACACCATTAGATCTTAAAATGAGTGGATGAGATTAAAACTCACGGATTTCAATAAATAGTAGATAAAATATCAATAAAAGGGTAAAATAGTCAATCTGTTATAGCATAATAATTTTCACGATATAGTATATTACGAATATCAACACAGCGACATGAGAATCTCAGCACAAGCACATGAAATTATCAACACAGTTTCATTGATATTGTACATGCATTATATTGAGATTGTTTGGTGCAATTATTGATATAAAATCTCCTTTCAACATATTAGAAAATTGAAATAAAAACTAAAAAATTTCATCAACCGATCATCATAGGAACATATGCAATTGAGATCTTGTTAGAATCCTTATGAAATTACCTATAATTTGATATATTTTTTACGAAAAAATAATTTAAATCGAGAGAGTTACGTAAATTTAAAATTTTAAGATGATTTTGAGGAGAGAAAGTGATTAATTTTAACTATATATCATATATAAGAATTGACATTATTATCCTTTGAGTTTATTTAATATTTTTTTTAGTTTAAAATATAATTAATGTGGCATTATTTCAACCACTAGATCTCATAATCTAATGACTAAGAATTGGCCTTAATTTGGGACTGATAATTAGTTAACAATTATTTTAACCCTATATATAATATTTCTAAAACTTAAATTAAATCCGATTAAACTTAAATTAGTTTTGTTGTTAATTTTATTAAACTAAATTTGAATTTAAATCAATCTTTGGAGAGTTTAGCCATTGTTCTCAAATCTTTAAATTTCCAACTTTGACGTTCAGAATTCAGATTAAGAAACAAACATAGTGATTAGTTGTGTGTTGTCTACTGGTAAAGTAGTTAATGACCGATTCTAAAGATATTATATCTAAGATTTATACTAACCAAAACAGCGATGGGGCTCTTTTATCAAGCTTTTGAAAATAAATTGAATAATTAGAATCTCCTTTTATGTAGTCTTTAATAATATCGCGAGCAGGGAGAGCGAAAGGGGCCGAAACATTTGTAATGGCCCAATAAATGAGGCCCAATAAAATTAACCTCTTCATATTATAAGCCCGGCCCACTTCATTAAACCGTTTAAATTGCTAATTACACTAGCAACTTTCTCGCTATAACTATGCTGTAATCTAATGTGTAACAAACTAAGAATTAGAGTTCTACTTTTCCAAAAATTCTAATAATGCATATGATGCGACAAGATAATATACAGTATAAAATATTTAACTGGTACAGGAATTCAAAACTTGTGGACTTAAAAAAAGTACGTTACAGCTCTAATTCTACTAAGTAGGAAATAAATAAAACCCTAAAAATATTTCAGTGCATATATATACCCCAATCTCTGAAAACATCTGAATACAAAAATTTGAATCATAAGCCAAAATTATTGGAATCGTTCCAAAATCTGGCCACTTTTCTTGCACGGTGTGTCGGAGTAAATTGAAGGCGCCTCTCATGGCGGAGCACCACCGCGAGGTGGTGTTCCTTGATTTTTGCCAACCCGGGTACCGGGACCGGGACAGGTTGTGGCTGCGGTGAGGCAGCGGCCAATGATGGTTATAATTTATTCAGAAATTGAGTAATGTATTTTTTTTGATTTCTTTAATGTTGTATTTTCCGTGTCGGTATCTTGTGTTATATTTACCGGAGTACTATATATTATGACTATCAATATTCCAATTGAACAAGATTGTTTTAATGCAAATTTAGTGTTATGAATGTTGTGTGTTGAATAGGGGCGATGCAATAGTTGTGGAGCCCATCACAACGGAATTTACTAGTATTTCCATATTATATGAAAATCACGGAGCTAGGTTCGTCGATATAGTACTAATTACTATGAGATCAAAAGTAATGATAATGAATTAGGAATAAGCAATATTTTCACGACTTAAATCCTCCTATCGATGTTAAATGTTGGAAATATTGCGTAGGTCGTTATTATAGAAAGAAAAGAAGAATTTATTAAATTGGGAGTATAATAAAGTATGAAGATTAAATTTAGTAACTTCATAATGAATAAACTAATTTTGACCCCTAGTTTGCTAAAAGTATCGTGTGATATGTGAGAAGTAGCCAAATGGGAGACAGAAAAAATGAGTCTCCAATTTATTAGATTAATGTAGAATAGCATTGTGAATTTAGTTACACCTACAATAGTGGGAGAGTTTTACATGCAATAAAAAAGTAAAATAATCTTCCTCCATTATTCGTGAAAGTACCGAAACACATGTGCAATTGAAGATATTAAATCCCCAACTAGTCATATAATTACCAAATTAATGTTCTAGAAAAAGGGTAAATTAATATGTGAATTATTTAGATGGCAATTATCCACTCTAATAGTATATGGAGTAATAAAATACTAAGAAATTGTAGGCATTTTATTCGAACTATATGAAGAAGTGATTCGTTCCGGTTATTTGGTAGTAGTATCAAACTGTCGACACAATCACGTGTAGAGAGGATTAGATCGAGATAGCTCTTCAATTCTAGCTTATTTATGACCAAAACATTATGAAATGTTGAGTATATTTTTTTAATGATATGGAGTAGAATTTTGGCTATTGTGTTAGATCTGTATAATTATGTGATTTAATTCCTTAATTAATTATTGATGGTTTTATAATCTTATGATGATATTTAACATGTTTTAGTCATTAATTTGTATGTATACAAGTACTATTTTGTATACTTATCCGTAACAATGATGGGCTATTTTTGTCAAGCTATTGAAAAGAAATTAAATATCAGGATTGCTGCTTCTTCAGTCTTTAAATTCATTACGAATAGGGATATGCGAAAGAGCGTGAATCATTGTAACGGCCCAATAAAATACACGTAATAAGTGGGTCGACAAATGAACCTGTTTTGATCATTATATAATGGCCCAATAAAAGTAACCGCTTCATATTATAAGGATTTCCTTTTCTATTTTATGTTCTTAAACAAGATTATTCTCTTTTACACTATAAATTTTACTTATACAATTTAGCTACTGCAACACTATGCTATAAGTATTAATTTCATTTGTCAACGCTAACCATTAAAACTTCACATTAGTCAAAGTTTGCTACTCCTACTTGTATATACCTAATTAATACTTCTCCCATCCTATTAAAAATAAATATTTTTTTTGGATTGTCCCATTAAAAATAAAATATTTTCTAAAATAAAAATAATTATATATTTATATTTTCTTCTATGTTATATTATTCTCTTATTGTTAACTCAAGAAATAATATTAAATAACATTAGGTGACGAAAAACAAATATTTTATTTTTAATGATACAGAGGGAATACTATTTTTCAAATTTGAATTGAACAATGTCTTCGCGAATTAATCGCATAATATTTCGTTGAAAACATAAAATGACCTAGTGACAATTTAAACTCCTAAATTATAGACTATAGTAGCTGGGTAGTCAACTATGCCTAGTAACAGAATTTAGATGACAAATGTAAATTAACCAACAATAGAAACAGACTAAAAATCAAATAGCAACAAAAAATTGTATACAAAAATAAAATGGGTTCTTATATAGTTGATCATGCTACATACTTTCTCGTCCCTATCCCTATGTAATAGAGGCGTTTCATTTTTAGCACTCATTTTGAAAGAATAATAAATAACTAAAGTTGAGAAAAAAAAAGAGAGAGAATAATATAAAGAAACTCTTCATTTTATTATTTTCTCTCTTCCTTTACTTCCTCTCCACTTTAACTATGACACGCTTCTACTCCACTACATAGGAATTAGGAACGGATGGAGTACATGAAAGAGTTAGTGCTCAAAATGAAACGCTTCAACTAAAAATAATTATTCGTCATGAAATAAGTACTACTGTAATTAATTCTCTAGGAAAACGTATGAATTCGAAAATGGTACTTTTTGTACCTCATTATGCTGAATTCGTTATAAATTTTCATGATCTGAATTCTAAAGATGAAAATAATTCATATTCTTATCTAACTAAGGATCGAAAAATGTTACCGGTTGGTAAATATTAACGAATACAAATTGATGGGTTATTTATTTATTTTCGAATCGAATGGGTCGACCTGCAAATAAAGTTTATAAATTAGAAAAAAAAAAAAAAGATGCGTATTTATTAATCATATGATATTACTCCACTATTATGTATGTACAGTTTTTTCTACCTAGGAAAGTGATCTCATTATTATGCATTTGCATGTGTACAGTCTACCTACCTAGCTACTCTTATTGAGCTGCCTATTACTACTATTGTGGCTAGCCATATCTTTTAAACAATTTGGACGTGGATAATAATATATACTCACCGTTGTGTGACATTAAAATGATATAAATTTTAATAAAATATCACTCCATAAATATATAATTAAGAACTAAAACGTGACCTTATGAGAAATGATAGTAGATTTTATTCAAATTGTTTGACTTTGAATTTGATCAAATAATTATTGTTCTTAGCCGTATATATGCAAAGAGAAGAATTTCATTCCTATAGTACCACAGCCAGGGAATAGGGCAAGTAGATATTCAATTTTATTTACTCCGTATATCATATAACGTGAGCTATGAACTAATAGAAGAGTAAGAACTAGCTTGCTTGGCTATGCAAGTTTAAATTTTTTAGTATAATAATGATCCACTTTTATAGTTGCTCGACCGTATATCATAATTAGCACGCGTGAATGAATGGTTTTTCTCCAACTAGCTAATCTTATATGTAGTACCCCTATTAGTAATTCATAAAAAGCCTTATTTTTTGTTAGAATTCTAAGACATAGTTGACAAGTTAATTTATACTCCTTATCCCATCGATTATGTTTCAGAACAGAAAAATAAATTTAAGTTAAAATTTTAAAAATATGTACGTTACTCTAAAATTCAAACCATTGGCGTTGGAGTGTTATTTTAGGTGACAAAGTAAAGGAAATTAACCTAAGCATTAAATTTTATTATTGTATAAAATTGATTTAACTTTTGACCATCGTACATACTGTACATTATTTTTTACGGTTTTATTAATTAGGCGGCTACATAAATGCAGTTGAGCGGTGAATAAAAAACACAAATTTGTTTATATTTTTCATATGAAAAATTTAAGCTCAAAATATGCTTAGACTTAGGCCCTAAACCCCCTATTTCTTTAGACCTACGAGAATTTCCTACCCTTTTCTTTACTGGAGTATTAATTTAGCTTGCACTCACAATGGAATTTGATGAATATTTATGTGAACCTAGCTCAATATAAAGTAATTTACAATTGCGAAACTATACTCTTTTAAGTCATGCTCAATTTTGCATCAAATTCCAATAATGATTATATATATTAAAAGTCAAGCAAGTCCCCGCAGTTTAAGGAAAATCATGTTGAAAGGTCATTGTTCCAAATTTTAGCAACACTAATTAATAAATGCTCCTAATATTAACATTAATATTAGATATATACATGCATTTTTTTATTAATCCAAAACAATTAATTAGAAAAAACGCATAATTACTTCAATGACAATTCGCCTAAATTTCATTCATTTTACAAGCATATTCAATTTTTTTTGTGCTATTATGTTTGTCGTGCTCAAATTAACTGGGTAGATATTAAATTAAAAGAAACTACTAGTATAAATTAGTCACTTAATAAAAGAGACAAATAATCAAGTACTCCCTTTGTCCCACTAGAAATGAAATATTTTCCTTTTTGGATTGTCCCATTAAAAATGAAACGTTTCTTAAAATAGAAATAACTTTATCTCTATTTTTTCCTCTCTCTTACTTTACTCTCTCTTCTTTAACTGACAAAACAACACTATATAAAATCTTGTGCCGAAAAACAAACGTTTCATATTTATTTATGACGGAGGGAGTATTATATTGCTAATATATTTTTGTAATTTGTCGGAAGGAGACACAATAGGCTAGGTTAGAGAAAAGACATAGCCAATGAGAAGTGGACACGTTGGGAATACGTAACGTCTCACATCGTCCTCTCCGAAAAAAGTAATCAAAGTGGGTTCAGAGTGTCCAACCTTCTTGGATGTCCGAGATTTTGATTAAATATACATACATAAAAATCATTTTGTGGAGTACATAAAATTCTTAGAAAAATGTGATAACTTTATATGCTCCCAATTATTTAACCTATAACGTAAAACATTTTTACATGAATAAAGAAACACTAATAGAATCATAATTTATCTATAAGCTGGGGTGAAGGTAACATAACCCTATATTTTTATGATGCACACTTATGTTATGTGTATGTATCTATATCTAATTTAGGGTATAGTGGGACCCTAAGTTCCTAACATTATCCCGAATATCTAGGGCTAAAGCAAGTGGTGAAAGAAGATAAAGTTACATAATCTGCTAAATTTAATTGGGGGTTTTCAATTAGTCATCATTCATTTACCAAACATTCTTTCTTCTTTTTAATAAAGAAATTCCTTTTGATAAGTTCCCCTTAATTTGATATTGATAGACTCTCTGATCTCCATATTTCTGTCTCTGGAATATTATGTCAAAGAAATTCCTATTGATGTTAGTTTTGTTTATTTTTTTACCTATCTCATAACATGTCTCATAGTTTTGGACAAAATTTAACTATTAAAATAATGATAACATACATGATTGATCGAATAACATTTTAGTACTATTGATACGTAGAAATACATGATTTTCAAGCATGAATACCACGATATAAAGATAATAATTAGGTGTGGAAGTGACAATTGGTAAGAAACCACCTGAAGATGCTCCTATTCTCCCCTGCAATTTTTGGTGGCCTTTCAATATCCATCCACAACTTTTTTTGAAAAAAAATTAAAAATAAAATATAATGCTTTCGTTTTGTTTTATACGTGGATGTTAGCTCAAACCTAATCGACTCACCTCCATATATCAGGAATTGGGAATTCCACAGAAAAAAGGAATAAATTCATCAAATATTTTTGATGGATTTATGTCGTCTCTTTTTTGGTCGGATATTGATGACTTTTATCGGATACTTTAGCATCGTATACTAAACGCTAGTACTTTTTTTAGAAATGATGTATGTGATTAAGATATTCTGCATATTAAACTATATGCTAAACCTAGTTAGGGTTTGGTAAAGATAAACTAAATAGTACTCCATATAAATTATGTAGATATATATATATATATATGTTCCACACTTGAAGATTCATCCAATGTATTGTAGTATTAATGTATGAGGAATCAATAAATGTATTTAAATGTAGCATACAAAACCATACTACATCTTAATTTGCTCACAGATAACTTCCAATAGTTATTGCAGATTATGCTAAATTTTAAAACTTTATAAGGATTATAATGTCCAATCTGTTTGATTAAGATATTAGCACTAAAAATACATATAGTTACCAATGAATCAAAAAAACAATTTTTAGTTTGTAGCTGTCTGATGTGAAAACCTGACAGATAATTAACAACAGACTGCAAACAGTCATAATTTTTACAAAGAAATGTGAAGAATTTAGAATTTTACATCCAAACAACAAAGGCATATAAATATGTCTACCTAAAGAAAGCTAAGACCTGCCCCATTAAATATCAGCAATTCCTACCAAGAAAAACAGCAGCTGAAATAAGAAGTTAGGAGAAAAAGCCCAAAAACAAAAATAAGAAAACAGAAATTCTTGAGCACCACACAACCATAAATGTGTATTTGAACCAAAAAAGGATAAGTTCCTCTTCTGTTGTGTTGGTTTGTTCAGAAACTAAGAAGGTTTTAAATATCAAAGCTTCTTGAAAAGTACACCACATATATATAAAAAAATGGGGAGAGGGAAAGTGGAATTGAAGAGGATTGAGAACAAGATAAACAGACAGGTTACTTTTGCCAAAAGAAGAAATGGTTTGCTGAAGAAGGCCTATGAACTCTCCATTCTCTGTGATGCTGAGGTTGCTCTCATCATCTTCTCCAACAAAGGCAAGCTCTATGAGTTCTGCAGCTCTTCTAGGTATCTGCTTCTCTCTCTTCTCTCTCTTTCTACACTAGCAAAAAGCACCAGTTTTTGAGCTTGTCTGAATACATAGGGTTTTCCTTAAAGAAAAATACATGAAAATTTAATCAGCTCCTTTATAATGGTTAATAGGTTATTAGGTTTTGTGCATAAGAAAAGTTGAGAGTATCAAGATATGCCCAAAAACTTGATATATTTTGTGTTATTTTCCTGGATTAACTTGGTGTGATCTAAGCTGGAGATGATTTAATTTCCTTGATCTTCTACGATTGTGCATAGGAACGTCAATCCGTCCAACCTGTTCGTTATCGAGTTATTTGATTGTTGGTTAATTAGGTTGTAATTTTATCGAGTTAGAAATTCTCAGCTCTAGCCCTAACCTTTCAGATGTTTGCTAATCCGTCGGGCCAACCAAATTTGGAAATTTTTGATAAATTTTTGTACATATTATAGATTAGGTATTTTATATTTGTGCAATATTATTGAATCAAAATTCCAAAAAGTCATGAGCATAGATTTCAACTATTGAATTAAAATATAACTTCAGAATAAAAAGTTAAGATGCTACAATCATTCAACTCCCATATTTTTTAGTAAACATTTGAAAAACCTAGTTGGTGATCAGAATAACGAAGTGATAATGTGAAATTGGATTCATTTTACTTTTGACTAAGATTATCATAATTAAAAGCTGCAAACATATTCGTAATCAGAACCTTTTGTTCTCCCCTTTTGTCAATTTAAATTTTTATTTGTTTTTTTTTTGTTGCCTATACAAATTCTGCTGATTGGGTCCGTATACTCTCACACAGAATATTTGCCAAAACCTTATAATTTTTCTTTTCTCCCGTGTGAATATATGATTCTGGATTGTTATTCTCTCTATATTCATAAACGCCTAATTTTACAGTAAAGTAGAAAACATTTGTATCTGTATGACTGCGATTACAATTGATTATATACATATAAACATTTCACCATATTTTCCTGGCTCAAGTTAATTAATTTAGTTTTATTTATGGAATGATTTGACCGTTAATTCTGCGTACATAAATTTCTTGTATGGGATCAAAGATTCCATCTATTGTGTGAATAATCTCCCTTGATTTCTTTGATTTGAAAGCTTATGCCTTTGGAGTTATTCATTCTACAGTTTTAACCAGTGGTTCTTAATTAAACTTTTTAGTGGTGTTTAATCTTCTTTTAGGGTTCAGAAACAAATCTGCCAAACTGCAAAAGGGTAATTGAATTCATAATATATAGTATTATCTTCATGTTATTGAAGGTGCATGTATATATTAATTTCTTACTAACCATTAAATTTGGAGCCGGGAAATTTATTTAAAATTTTCCAATGATCAATTATACATCATGAATATTTTTAAAAAAATTAATCATGAACTGTATTATTTGTACCAGGTTGTATCGCAGGTGCATTTATTTGCGAAAACATTGATCGAAGTATAATTATGAGTATATCTTTATTTAATTCATTATTTACTCGAAATGAAACGAACTTAAATTGCTTCAAATGTGTATCGTTAGAAATTAAGGTATCTACTCTAATAATTGAAACATGAAGATAGTTTGAATATGTTTATGTTTTATACATACAAGTCCAAATAAAAATGATCAAATATTTTATTTATAATCTAATATGCGTGCACTATGCTTCTGGAACTTAGCATGGCCAAGACACTTGAGAGATATCACAAAAGCAGCTATGGCCTAATTGAATCTCAGCAATCTCCTGATGATGAAAGGGTAACTAATCAATTATTTCTCTTATATATCAATTATCTCTCTTGTATACTAACTCTTGAATATAAACATTTTCAACTGAATAAGTATGTGTTATTCTATAAGCAGAGTAGCTACTTGGAGTGCTTAAAGCTCAAGTCAAGAGTTGAGGTTCTACAACAATCTCAAAGGTATTTCATTATGGAATAAATATAGAGTATCTAGTATAAGCTCAATAATTCGTAGATTTGTTTATAATAATGGATAATATTTTTAATTTGTATATAATGTGCTAAATAATTTTTTTTCTCTCCACAGGCATCTTCTGGGGGAAGACTTGGGAAAGTTTGGTGTAAGGGAACTTGATCAACTCGAATGTGTATTAGATGCATCTTTGAATCGAATAAGATCAAAACAGGTATATATCTTTTGCTATTATCTATATATCTCAAACTTTGTTTTTACTATAGTAATGTCACATATTAACATATACAAATATTTTATCTATATATTCTCGAATGTTTACATAAATAATGAGTACTATTGTTAATTAAATAGATATTGTAAGTTCAATTCAATTTAATAAATAAAAAGATAATCTAAAGGCTTTATCATCTTAATGTGATGTATTGTAAAATACTTCTTGTACTACCATTGTCTGTTTATTCTATAGCCTTGTCATGCTACAAACCTGCAGATATTCATCTGCATCGAATATATGACAGTAATTTAACTTTTATGAAAATATATATCAATATATTACATCATTTTATTTTTGAAGTACATATGTTGGCCGTTTAGTTATTATCTGATTTATTGAATTCTGTCTTATAATTTAATACCTGTTCAGACACAACACATGTTCGAGCAGCTTTCTGGTCTTCAAAGAAAGGTATGTGATGTGCTGCATTATTGTCACATACCATAATATAGTTGACTGTTACAAATGAAATAAAAAACAGCCGTCGTCGGTTAAATGAATGTTTTCAATGTTTTGTTTTTTTTTCAGGAAAAAGACCTGATGGATATTAATAGAGCTCTCAGGAAAAAGGTCCCCCCTAAATAAAATAAAATACATAGTAACAGCAATTTTTTATATTTTCTTGTATTGAAGGTCCAAAGCCCAAATGCCTAATGCATTTCAAACATTAAAGTAAAATTTTAACAAAATTATTGCAGCTCGAAGGAGGCAGTGATCAACCAGTACCCTACCGGCCGCAGCCAGCTGCTCGGCCTCAGGTGTTTTTCGAACCTCTTGCTGCCAACAACTCAACCCTTATTAGGTACTCCCTATAAGTTGGTGCTATAGAAATGATTCGGATTTAAATATCTTCTTATTTTACAATTTTTCTTTTTTTAAAAAAAGAAATAATTCTTCTTCTTCTTGTTCTTCTTCCGAACAGGTACAACTCTCAGGTGGCGCAAAATAATGCTGAGGGTTCTTCACAAAATGTGAACGCGATTTTGCCTGCATGGATGCACTGAATTTCTCAATAAATACAAAAAAATGCAGCCAACTTATTAAAATTAAAGTTTTTTTAGGGGAAGGGGGTGGAAATAAAATGGGATTTACGCTTATTTATGGGATGAGCAACCTCAGGTATGGAAGACAATTTGCATGTATTATTAAGATCTTATATGATGTCTGAAAAAAAATACTCACTACGAAATCAGTATTTTTATTTATATATGTATATGCAGTTTAAAGTATACTTATGTGTGAAGGTTTACAATAAATTAAAAATGAGTTTGTGGGAAATGTTGTCTTCAATATCATATCTAAAATATCTAAGTAGCTGATAATTTTAATTATTTTCCCAATATTTATTTATTTTCCACATAAACATATCAGAGATTAAAGTCAGAAAATAAAAATAAACTATGACTAAAATCATTTTACCCACGGCCACACACAAATAAATGTCACTAACTACTTAGAAAACGTTTAATGAATTTACCTATATATATATCTAACCATGCATTCGATACATCGTTATGTGTGAGACATTATGTGTCAAAAATTTCAGTGACCATGCTACAATTATTGTGGTTATGTAGTAGAAAATGATTAATGATATTATTGCAAAAATCGGATATGATAGTGACCGGAGATCTGGTATGTCTGAAAACATCCAAGTATTTCGGTTTAAAAAAAGTGAGGTTATTAAGTTTATAGAGAGACAGACTTGCATCTCATATGTATTTACTTCTACTTTGTACTTACGTAGCCAATTCATTACTCAACTGTAACAAATCATTTATTACAAGGAGCCTATTATATTAACAATACAGCATCCACGTAGAAGAATATGCTATGTGTATGTGTATAGGGTAAGGGGGTCACCTTTGAATAAAAGTTTTTCCTACTATAGTTAATTAGTAATTGAATGGTGCCATTGTTAATGTATGATCTATAGTTGTCAAATTGAATCTAACGTTATATAAAACGTTGTTACATTCAAGTTTAAGATCCAATAACAAAACTACTCCATATGTAATTGTATTGTGCGAAGAAGGAGATACTATATAATATGCTCCTACATTCAATTAAGGTGATGTAGTAATTGTTAATATTGTGAAAAAAAAGTTCAAGCATCAAGGTATAATTTTCCAAATAATATCCAAGAATGCTGCTTCTTTATATGTCTGATAGTACATTATTATATTAGTAGCCTAACTATATTCTACGAGAAAATAGTAGTACTATTATTTGGTACTCCCCAACTTATTCTACGAGGAAAATCTTTCAACCATGATTTAATAAAATTCGCCATCAATCAATCACTATTCAATTATTGAATGTCCATTAGTTAACTCGCACACGCTATAGCCTATAATATAATTGCATATTCATATACTATATATATATTGAAATGATAGTTTCTGAAGTAACCATCGTTATTTAAATATAATTGTATAAGAATATACTAAAATGACAATCACAATTAAGACACAATGTAACATCAATGAAAATCCTTATATTTAGAAGTAAATTTAATCTTAGTCTATCACGTGGCAGACTTGTTTGCCTATGTATAGTAGATTGCTTGTGTAGATTGTTATTTTAACTATGGTGTCACTATAGTGCTCTCATTTTGTATCACAGATTGCATCACATATTACTTCTCTAAGTTGTCATTTTAACTATAGTGTCACCATAATGCTTTTGAACACTATGGTGTCACCATAGTTAAAATGACAATCTAAGCAAGCAATCTATGATATATAAGCAAACAATCCGTAAATTGAGTGGGAAATATAAAAGTTCATGCTAGCCATGGAAATAAAAGCAGTTGTTACTTAATTGAGTTTAATTTGCGCCAAGTTATTGGAAACTTAGGGGGATCAAAAAAGAACTCATTTATATTGGAGTTATATAATCTAATTAATATGTGTTCTTACCGTACTTTGTTTATTTATCTTCTTATCAACTGCTTCTTAATAGTATTTGTATAAGCTATATAGTAAAAACTAATATTGCAAATAAATTATGTCCGCCCCAAAATAGTGTAGTATTGGATCTAAAAGTTTGGGGTGTAAAAGGAAATATGTTGAAACAATTTATGAATAGTAGATGGGAATCATATTAAGTCGTAATAATTCATGATAAACGGTCCCCCATCATATTTAAATGTATCTCCTTAACTATATTAGGCATAAAACATCTCCCCGAGTGTTATAAAAATGAACCATTTGCCATAAAAACTAAAAATTGATGAACAGCTTTCATATTGTATAAGTAAGTTTAACTAAGCATAGCAATATACAAAATAATGTCATAAAAATGTGCTAATAGTAGGATAAAAAAAATACTACATGAACTTTTAGTGTGTAACCAATTTCCTACAATCATGTCTTCCGGCATAACTAAATTATGCATGGCGTGTGTAATGACAAATCAATGTTGTTCTATCAAAGTCATTTTGGTATAGTTAGATATTTCGACATGCCACCTTAGACCAAGAAATTATCGTTTGGACTTTCTAGCATGTCATTTTGGATTCAATTTGAATGTAAATTCGATTTTATGAGAAATTGACTATACTATATTTTTTTTCGATCCTATTTGAAGTAGAGGGTAGAAAATTGAATTTTTATAGTTGATGTATTTTGCAACTATTAACTCTACAAAAATATTGTTGTATAGCAGCTGTACAGACCTCCATCCTAGGAGTACAAGTACGTAACAACATTTAGTACAAGCCTCCCACCACCTGCCTATAACAGCAAAAATTAAATGTCATAAAATAGCACAACAAAATTTATAAGTAAAATTAAATGTCATAAAATAGCACAACAAAATTTATGTTGAATTCTCGTTTTAATCATTGAGTATTTTAAATTTATAATTTAAAATGCAAATCGATTCTGTTTCAGGATACCTAACTCATCTCGTAGCTTTAGTTATTTATTTTTGGTGTGGAGGGGTCCAAATTAGACCTTGACGTTCTCATTAAATTTATTTATTCTCCTACCAACTCAACCTTTTTAATTTCTCTCTTTCCTAGAAAGGTCCAATAATTTTCATCCTATCCAAAAAAAAAATTATTGCGCACTTGAAATTTCCACCAATATACCCTAATTAAGCCCCTCTTAACCACAGAAGCTTACTACACATAGTGACCAAAATGCATATACATGAAAGTGGCATATTAAGTAAAAATAAAATTGTACTAATACTTTCTCGAAAAAACGACAACTCGTTGTTTTTTCTAGTTTTAATTAATTTACTTACATTTTGTTGGTTTGTACATGCATAATTTAATTCTGACTGCTAATAATTCGTAGTCTTTAAATGCTCTCTCTTCAATCCGCCCCTACCCATTTTCTTTTCCTTTAACTAGTACTGTATAATAATTATTAATATATACTTTAGCTTAGAAATTAAATTCTCGGTAGGAAGAAATAAATAACTTCTATCAGAAGCAATAATCCCCTATTAAATTACGGAAAAAAAAAATTATGCTGTACTTAAATTCACATCGACATGCATTTGATTCACTTAAAATTCTCATATCCACCGTTTTTATTGACATTAATAACGATAGCCGTAATTTCAGAGCTGTACTACTGTTTGGTTTGTTATTCGGAAGATAAAAAATAATTACTTTAGTTATCCCAACAATATTTAGAGTACTATGAAATTTAATAAGCCCAATTATCCAATAAGGTAGTTGGTTAACATTGTTAGAGTGTGTGGACTAAGCTGAAAAAGAGGGATTCATATTTATTGTCTAAATCTCTTATAGAACTATAATGTTCCAATTTCAAAAAGTAAAGTACCCCAAATAATAGACCAACTATGATAATTCAACTTTGAAGGTACGAGGAAACATAAAAATCCATAACTATAACGTAATAGTCCTAGAAAAAATAAATTTTCACATTGAACTATGCAAATTATTATTTATCTTGTTTCTATTCAATCACTCTTATTTCCTATATTTAAATATAGTATTTAGAATTAGAACGTACGCAGCTGGATAATTATTCTTTTTTGCAATTTTAGGGTATGATCTTCCCAACAAGATATTTAAATGTATAAAATATAAATATAGGTAGGTAAAATGGTGGATACATTAGTTAATAATGTTAATTAGGGAGGTACAGGAAATCGTATGGGTAGGAATTAATGTGGTATTGTCGGTTTAAATTTGGTTCAACCTGTTGATATTGGGATTTGATCAATTACATGCATGTTAACATCATTCAAGTACTCCCTAATAATTGCAATTGAATATGAACAAGTGGCGAGGTATGAAATCTTTTTTGTAATTCATACATGTTGTTTTTCACTTATTAAAACCATTTTTTTTTTACTTAATTATGAAAGTGATAGCACACACATTATTTATGTGTATATCTACATGTATAGAGAAGCTAGGTCTCCCATGCCGCCAGCCGCTTACCCACCTCTTTCATATCTGCACGTAATAAAATATATAATTTAACAAACTAATAAATTTTAATTGTGAATTAATTTTTTATTAAATGAACGAGTTCTAATATCTCAAGAATTATTATTGTCATTATTAATTCTAGAAATCACTTGAAATATGAAGCTTAATTTGTTTATGTTTTTTTTATAACTTCAATTAAATCCATAATACGAAAAATTGATTTTTAACTTTTATCTGAATTATTAATATAACTAAAATTATTTAAAATATTATAATCAAACTAAATACGTAAAGAAAGACAAAAATATCAAATATAACCAAACGAGATCGTTGCTCACGTAAAGAGAAACATAATTTTAGAAGATATATGGCATCCGTCGGTAAAATATACCGCGTCTATCCATAATCAGTAGTCTATTTTTTTTTTCAATCCTTCATAAATATCAGTCACTTTAGCAAGTTCCTATTTCTAATATTCTTGGTGTAAGTTATTACTAATATATCTCTAATCATTCTCTCACTTTTATATCTTACTTTATTAATTTTACATTATATCATCTATTATATTTAAAAAATATTGGTAAAATAGATGAATATAGGATATTCGTTAATCATTAGACTGGATGTCGAACCATTTTGTGATATGTGTTATAACTAAAAGAGGAAATATGATTTTTTTATTTGCAAACTTTGTCAAAGTATTAATTTTAGTTCTCAACATTTGAAAATGTTTTCCGAGGTCCATAAACTTTGATTTAATATCATTTAAACTAATTTTTAATTATTTCAAACTTTTTTTTAATAAAAATACCCTTAAATCAAAAAGGGAAATTTTGTCTATTTGCTTTCGCATTCGTTAAAATATTGAGAGTATCTTTTTTGGTCCGAAAATATTATTTTTTGTCTGAGCTTTAATTCCATATGTGGTTCAATCGCATTAAGCCTTTCTCTCTCATCCTCTCTCACTCTTCAACACAATAATTCCACTTCCTCTCTCCCTAATTCATGAAGTTCTGCTACCAAGCTTAAGTCCTTAACTCTTGATAATAATTCTCTCTCTGGAAGAATCTCCAATTCTTTAACGAGTTTAGTTTTTCTTGAGGAGTTGGACTTGATACACAACAAATTTGAAGAAAACATTGATGAAATGGACAATTTGTTGTTTTTAAAGAGGATGAATCTTGAGAAGAATAATCTTGTTGGTTCGATTTCAGATTCAATTCAAAAACTTTTAAATCTCTTTGTTTTAAACCTGAACAACAACAAATTCTGCCGTGGAACCCAATGATTGTCGAAAATGTCACCTCATTGAAATCCCTTGATCTCTACGAGAACAATCTCACTAGAGAAATCCCACTTTCTCAAGGAATTAAAGCTCTGACAAAAAATGATATTTTGGCAAGACCAAAAAAGATGTTTTCTTAATATTTTAACGAAGAAGACAGAGTAAATACAGTGAAATGTCCTTCATAGACTTGACGGTATTGTCGTCCAAAAAGAGTTTGGAATAGTGAAAAGGTGCTCAAACAACATTACATAGAAGTTAATAGACCTCTATAAATATTTTAAAATGTCACGAAACAAAATTAATAACTTGGCAAAATTGACGGAAAAAAAAATGTTCCTAAAAAGAAATCTGAATCAATTTTACTTGAATGACGACTGACCTAAGCAAAGTAACCCATCACTGTCATTAATATACAATTAAGACTGAAGTCAGTGGGCAGTTAGGACAAGAAAAGATAAGATAGAATTGATTACTAGAATCTAGCTGATGGTTAGATTGGTCTGTCAACAGTAATTTGGAAATGAAAGACAACAACTCAATTCACAACACATCCGTACTTACGGTTTAAGGCTTTAAGCAAGAAAATGTTTAAGTTAACTCTGTGTCTGAGTGAAGAACTGTGAAACCACATAACCGCTAGACAATGACTAGAATCCTACATCGAAACACCTCTCCACCACTCACAGCTTGACACCACATCCTTAATAAACCTAGCTGTCCCACCACTCGTCTCTGCTCTCACATCACTGCCCTACTGCGCTTGCTTTAGCAGACACCCATGTTGAAAATATTTTACTTCAATTTTTTTTTTTTCATAAATATACTCAAAAGGTTTAATAGGGTACTATAAAATATTCCATCTTTATTTTCACAATTTGGACAATAACGATTGATTTTTTTTTTTTTTTTCATTTTTTATAATTATATAACACTACATCATTATACTCATGTACAGATATACTCCTTCCAGGGATTTCGGGACCTAAACGAGTTTAAATGCAAAATTTATAAATTAAGAGAGATAGAAAGAAGAAGTGATTGGAGTATTGTTAGTGGAGAATGTAGCACATTATAAGACAGAAAAACTTACCGAAATGGAAGTGAACTATTTTTGTAGAATGAATTAAAATGAAAAAAGAAGATTATTTTTATACCACAAAGAGAGTAGTATAAACTTTGTACTACTATATTAGTGACTCATTCTATCGAGTAACTTTTTTAACCAGTTTTTTTTCACAAAGTCAATCGTAGTCTACATTATTGAAGGTAATACTCTATATTTTGGCTATTGTTTGTAATTGAAAATTTACTACTTTTTGTGTACTCCTACGTGACAACTGAAAAAAGACTCTTTGTTGGGACTAACATTTTAAATTAGGATAGACAACATAAGATAAAAAACAATTAAGTTGCCCTAGGAAAAGCAAAAATGGTAAGAGTAGATTGAAACATACATTCCTGAATTTTTTGTTACCATTGGAGTAAATGGTAGAAGTAAAAGCACTATGTTATTATATGAGTGTAGGTGAAAAACAGACCTCTATATCTCAGGGTTTCCTTTTCTAGCATTTTATTTCTTCAATTGGGATTCATAGAGAGAGAGAGAGAGAGAGAGAGATGGGGAGAGGGAAAGTACAGCTTCGGAGGATAGAGAACAAGATCAACAGGCAAGTAACTTTCTCAAAGAGGAGAGGTGGATTGCTGAAGAAGGCGCACGAGATCTCTGTGCTCTGCGATGCAGAAGTCGCCTTGATTGTTTTCTCCCACAAAGGAAAGCTCTTTGAGTATTCCACTGATTCTTGGTAGCTTTCTTTTTACCTCACATTCCTTTACTCATACTTGCAGATTTCAACCTTTTGTGATGATGCAAGATCTGATTTTTTTTATTTTTTTTTAATTTCTCTTAAAAACTAGGGTTTCTCTAGCTTTCTCTTTTACCGATTTTCTTGTTTGTTTCAAATGGTATTTTTCTAGATCCTTTAGTTTCTATTCACGATTTTTTTCAATTTATGATTAGTATTTCCTATTTTGGTATAATTGAAATATAGAGATGAACTTTCCTATTTTGGTCGAATATAAGTGTACGCATATCGGAAAACCCTGAATAATTCTAGGTTTTTTATATTTATACATACCAAATCAACCTTAAATCTCTAATGTGTTTTAACCCATTTTTACTTGAAAAATTAATTCTACTTTTCCTGTATATAACCTATTGTCTTTCTTCAAAATTTGGAAATTGGTGAATTTCATCAAACGACCACACAATTCTTGAAACCCTTTGGTGATGACAGCAATTGTAATTTTCTCCTTTTTGCTAACCTGAAAGGAATTTTTTTCTCAAATTAAAGTGCTTAAATACAGGATAACAGTAGTTGTGAGAAATCGATTGATGCAATGGGACACAAATTAAAAAGAAAATTAATTGTTGATGTGCAGAACATGTTTATATTCTTGGGTCCAGTTTTTATCCATTGTATACATTGATAGTCCACTCATTTCTGGCATTACATTGTGTGTATATATATGTATGTGTTTACTAAAAATATCATGAATTAAAATTCAAATAAAATCTTAAGCTAGTTGCAACTTTCAGTTCTTGACACGAAGCTCTCTAGATTCTGTAGGTTATAACGTTGTTCCTCAGCATCTTGGAAATTGAAATATCAATGCAAATCTACATGTATGCTTTTGTCGTTTTATAACTATGAAAATGAAGCTCCTGTAATTCTCTTCATTTTGGTGGGGTGGGGTGGGTGGGGGTCTCTTTAGATATAGGAGAGTCACAGTTCTTTCTTGACAAGACGGGAATCATGTTACAATACTGTTGATGATGTTTGTTCAATTTCAGCACTTGAAAGCAATCTATCATATATGGAAGGTTAATTTATTTATTAATTTTTCGGTGCATTAACTATACAAGTTATAACAAGTCTCCTCCTTCTATTATTTCGGTTGTAATAATGCATGCTTGATGTTAATTTTAACATGGGAAAATAATTGAGAGAAATTGTTGCATGTAAATTTTAACATGGGAAAATAATTGAAGTAGTCTATTTAGTCCAAACATATAGAATAAGGGAGATTTCGTTCAGACATTATATCCCACCATTCTTCAAAAATTGCTACGGCCATTATATCCTAGGAGTATGTTATTTACCTGAGATTAGAGGAATCTAGCTAGTAGTAATAAAATCTACACATGCACATTTATTTTTTGTACTGGTGAAACTTAATTTTCCCAACGTCATTCCAACTTCAAAAGTTAAGACCAGGTAGAGAAAGTACAATAATTGCTGGGTTTTAATAAGAAACCGTGGTGTTGTTGGAGAATATATGATGCACACTAGTGTTGTACAATATATACTGCAGTGGCAAATTTCATGTGTTTATAATATTACTTGAAATTGTAAATTGGTAGCTAGTGCAATTGATAAACAAGCATAGTACTACACCAGATCAAAAAATGTATAATTAATGCCTATTTGGGAGCCAAGTTGTTTCAGGATGGATGGTGGGGTATTTACTGATTTATATATTTAAATACAACAAATATTTTGGATTCACATTTGGGATCAATGCATGACGTAGGCCCCAATTTATTACATTTATGATGGATAGGGTGCCTATTTATTTGAAATATTGCAAGTACCTACTAAAAATGAAATAGAAGAAAATGACTCATGCATATACATTAGAAAAAAAAAGGAACACGTGAAAATAGTAGAAAATGATTGAAAGGAAATGTTTCCATAAAGGAGTAGGTTACTGAAAATTTATGAGTTTGAGTTCTTGAAGTTGTCATAATTTTGATTATGTTAATGATTGAAGGGGGAATTAAACCCTTCAATTCATTTTAATTATATGCTCTCAAATTATTTAGAATGATGCGGTTTGTGAATTTCGTAAAATGTAGTAATGTTAATTTATTTTTGGGTGCATAGCAGCATGGACAGGATACTGGAGAAGTATGAGAGATACTCATTTGCGGAAAGACAGCTAGTCTCCAACGAGCCTCAGTCACCTGTAATTTTCTAATTATTTTATATTCTTACTATATTCACTTGTGTGTGTAAATATTTAGAGCTTCTAAATATGAGGAGTAGCATAAATTATTTTCTAATGATTTTTATATACTATATTAACTTCCTTTATAGTATATGTGTGTGTGTGTATTATATAGAGCTTCTAATAAAATTATATGTGGCATGTACAGGCTAATTGGAACCTAGAACACAGCAAACTCAAGGCGAGAATTGAACTCTTGCAGAGGAATCATAGGTATGTTATGTATATATATTAATTAATTAGCATAAATTTTGTGATTCCGTCTTTAATTACATAATTAAAATATTCTTAGGCACTACATGGGGGAAGATCTTGACTCAATGAACCTCAAAGATATTCAAAATCTAGAGCAACAGCTGGAAACTGCCCTCAAGAATATCAGATCCAGAAAAGTATATTCATATCAATTTAAATATTTTTTACACTACTATTGCACCACCTTATTTATATTTTGATGTTACAATGCAGAATCAACTTTTGTTCGATTCCATCTCCGACTTGCAGCAGAAGGTTTATTTGTCTCTTTACCATAGTTGAATCCCATCTACATAGTAATTAAAACAAATCAGGAATATGTTCTAGTTAGGGTTTTCTCTTTAATTTGAATTCACATAACATGTTCTTAATCTTGTGTGTTTGACTATATATATGCCTCTTTATTTTCTCTATTGTTACAGGAAAAAGCAATACAAGAGCAGAATACCATGCTTACAAAACAGGTGCATAAACCTTCTATTTAGGAGAGAATGAAGAAATGCATTACATATTGTATCAAAACTATATTTGTAATTAATTTTATCTAATATGATTGTTGATATATGTAGATCAAGGAGAAAGAACAGGACATGGCCCAGCAGCCATGGGATCAGCAACATCACAACCACCGACCACCACCACCACCGCAGCAGCCACCCTTCATCATGGCACCTCAATTTCCTGGCTTGAACATGGGGTAATTAACTAATAAGAACTTAGTTAAACTTGTACTACTGAGATTTAAATCCTTCATTATAATAATAATATAATGATATTTTTTTAAATTTATTTAATTTGGATGGATGTAGAGGTGTGTACAACGAAGGAGAAGCAATGGAGGCTAGAAGGAATGAGCTAGATCTCACACTTGATTCCTTCTACTCATGCAACCTTGGATGCTTTGCTGCTTAAATAATCCACCTGCTCTTTAATTAGGGAACTAATAAGGTTTCTGGTTTTTGTGTTAATCACTGTTCATGCTTCTATTTGGTCATCATACTAAGACCCTGCAGGAGTATGCTTAAACCATTCCGACGATCGTGTGTAATTTTAATTTCTGCTGCACTTATATATTGTATGATGTTATCACTTTGAAAAACATTTTCCTGACTTCTGTAAAATTATTTAAAACATGCTTTTATTGATAATGTTTATGCTATCTGCCAAATATAAATCCCCAATTTAATTAGTACACTGAAGATTAAAATTACACATCAATTTCTAATATTTGGGCCCAAATTGCTATTTTCGAACTGGTAGTGATCCAGCCTGGCCCATTGTAGTTTCGAACCTTCCAACCCGGCCCAATGTATTGAGAAAGGACTGTCAACCGACAGTGGTGAGTTTTCTTAACTTACTTTACCATCATTGCTTCTTTTTTTCTTTATTATTCTAATACTATTGATAACATGTTTAATTCTCTACTTTTAGAAGTCTTTTCAGAAAATTTGCACCATTTTCTTTAGTCTGATCTTCTAGTCTAATTTGGTTTTTATTTTATTTTACTACATTATCGCAATTATTTTTTGGGTACGCCTCAAATTAAAATTGTGGATTAATAAATAAATCTGGGATGGATACATTCAATATGAAAATATTACATAATTAGCGAGCTAGATAAAAGTTTAATGTTGCATTAAAATATTAAAGACATCGTAATGTATCTCTAATGCTCTCAAAAGAATCTAGAAATATGACTACTAATTCTAAAGGCGTCTATTGATCATGATCAGACACCAAGTCAATAACTTAATTTGGTTTAGGTTTTCTCATGATTATCAATTGAAACCATCATTACCTACACCAAATCCAGTAATTTATCAATTGCTAGTTTGATTGTGGATGGACACCACTTAATTAGAACTTTTCAGGAATCAACCATAATCAAGCTATATTAATTGTAATTACAATGATTTAAAAAAAATCTAAAAATAGACTCAAACTATTGCTCAAGGAATATATATTTGCTCTATGTTTTCAGACATTCAATTTCAAGAAGTTTTTTTCTCTATTTTCTCACCACTTATCTCCTAGGATACGGTAACATGCTGCGAATCTTGTCAAACACATATTAAAAAGTAATTAGAATTAAAGAAGGAATATATTTAACTACATGTATTATTAATAACCCCAAAAAGAATTTGTAGATTAATTAAGAACAGCTAATGATGGTAAGAATATGGGCCTACCAAAAATTGATGATAGTCACGTTCAAGTGTAGGCCCTTGAAAGCCTAAAGAAATTAAAAGATGCAAAGAGAAAAAATCATTAGACAAAAAAGAATGAAAAAGAAAAAGAAAATGTGTCCCCATGCAATCATGCACTTAGTTGTTGTTTGCCTCACTCAAATATACATTCCTTTTCCACCTCATAAATACATAAACCTTCATCTCAAACTCATAAATCCAATTCACAAAATCAAAAAACATGGTCAAAATCGGCACAAAACTGCCTAATTTCTGCTTAAACCGGATTAGGCCTCTAGCCCGGGTTCGTTCGCCTCCCAACAATGCTAATTTTGCCGATCAAGAGAAAAAGGACACTTGTGAGAAGCCAGCTGCCAATGGCCGGAAAATAATGATCGTGGTGGATCCGAGCGCTGTGGCTAAGAACGCAGTGCAGTGGGCCCTCAGCCACGCCGTTCAAAATCAAGATTTGGTGGTTTTGCTCTATGTCATTAAGCCTTCAAAACAAGGTTAGTTAATGGTGTAATTTGAGTTTAATTTATTGATTTGGGAATGTCAATTTGCTAGGGAAGATAACTTATGTGACTTAAATATGATTAAAAATGTGTGTTGTTATCATATTTTATCTTATCTCATCTTTCTTATCGAACAGGTGCAGGGGATGGAGAGGTTAAAAATGATTCAAGAATTCCTGCATTTCTCACTAGTATGAAGAGTATGTGCCAAGTGAAGAGGCCTGAGGTAAGTTGAATTTATTTTATTTATTAATGATGATTTAATTAGATTGAATAGTTGATTTAATTAAAAATGTGGGAGATAGGTGTGTGTGGAGGTTGAGGTGGTGGAAGGGAAAGAAAAGGGCCCTGCTATAGTGGAGGCGGCTAGGAGCCAAGAGGCGGCGCTACTGGTGGTTGGGCAGAAGAAGCGGTCAGTGACGTGGCGGCTAATGCTGACGTGGGCGGGGGGAAGGGTGGCGGCGCCCGCAGCTGGTGGTGGAGTGGCTGAGTATTGTGTACAAAATGCTAGTTGTATGGCCTTGGCTGTGAGGAGGAAGAGCAAAAAAGTTGGGGGATATCTTATCACTACTAAAAGGCAAAAAGATTTTTGGCTATTGGCTTGATCAATTTTGTTTCAGTTTAATTTATTTTTGTGTGTAGTTACATTACTTGGTTTGTAATGGGGAAAATTGAATTTGATGATTGAGTAGTTGTATATAAAATTGATTGTGTTTTGGTATAGAGAGATTAGTGTGGTGTACGTAGGATGTGAAATGTAGTTAACATTATTGGCATATAAACAAATAAGTGAAGTTGTGTTTTATAAGTTGGGTTGGGATTGCTAATGCAAAATCTAATTTATAATTACTGTTGTAATTTGAATTCTCTGTATTAAGTATTTAATTGTATATGGATGTCGTTGATGAAATATTTTATGTTAAAGAATTTTATAGTAATTGACTAAATCGAAGAATTTGTACAATTGACTTTAATTAAGTGTAGTAATTAACCTCGATTCATCGGATGTAGTTCTATAACTCCAATTGAATTTGAATGTATGAACAACAACTAATGCAATATCAATCACGAACAGAAGATTAACTTTTTGTTAATTCCATAAATCGCACAATTAACACTTTTTTTAATAGTATATCACACGAAGAATACGGTGGACTCAATAGTTATTTTATATAGTACTACATGGTTATAGTACTAGCTTCAAACACAAGAAATAATGATTGTAAAACGACACAAGAAACAATAATTGAAAACCTCATGTACATCTATATTTACTGGAAATCCTTTATATCGATTCTTCTTACTTAGATTATGTGTCATTTTCCGTGCAATTTTCCAATTTAGTATTACTATTAAATTACTTTTATTTAAGTTTTTTTTGTCACCTTCTTGAATAATTATGTGAAACGGTATAGTTCCCACATATGACATCAACGATTACGCCAAAAACATCGAAAAAATTGACTGTTTAGAAATAACCTGAAATCCGCACAGTACTTACGAAACGAGGTGAAGAATAGTTAGACATTGTTTCTTCATTTTACTAGTGATTATCTGTCATTTTTTGTAAGCTTTTCCAATTTGGTGTTACTACTACTCAAATGATGTAGTTCTCATAGATGACATTGACGATGAAGGAGTTTTTGCACCTCCGCGAAGAGGATGGTGCATTGCTGGTCCATCGAAGGTATGCCCTCACTCGATTGCATGTCTGCTTTTCTTTCGTTGTGAGAGAGACTAAGTTGTTAACACAGTGAGTTTGAGGGAGAATGATTGTGAAATGAGAATTGCCTTGCTAACAACCAACTCTTCATGTAATCTAAATATGGAGGCAGAAATACACACAATCAACTTTGTTTTTACTCGTAATTTTGGCTGGATGATCAGTTTTCTCACTTGCCTTATTACATTATTAGCATCAAAAATTTAATGAGCCATGTTTATTATTTTATCATGTAGTCACTTTGTTTAGTTATTAGAGTATTATTTATAATTAAAGACTATTAAGAGCAAAAAATGGCTGTAAATAGAACTATCCATCACTGCTGACTGTTACAATGTTGACGAAGCTATGGCCTCATTGATGCTATTATCATCTAATTATGAAATGGAGGTTTTGAAGTGGGCCGGGTTTGTGTACAGATCCTAACAACCAATCTTTGTTTTTACTTGTAATTTTGATCACTTCCTCACATGCAAGGTCATTAGATCCAAGGTTATGCTCTACTTTTTCTGTGCAATTTTCCAATTTAGTATTACTATTAAATTACTTTTATTTAAGTTTCTTTTTTTGTCACCTTCTTGAATAATTATGTGGAACGGTATAGTTCCCACATATGAGATCAACGATTACGCCGAAAACATCAAAAAAATTGACTATTTAGAAATAACTTGAAATCCGCACAGTATTTGCAAAATGAGGTGAAGAATAGTTAGACATTGTTTCTTCTTTTAACTAGTGATTATATGTCATTTTCTGTGCGTTTTTCCAATTTGGTGTTACAACAATCAAATGATGTAGTTCCCATAGATGACATAGCCGATGATACGGAAAAATTGATTGTTTAGAAAAAACTTGAAATTCACACGGTGCTTGCAAAACGAACTAAAGAATCGTTGGACATCGTTTAAGGGGGCAAGACTAATGGTGAGAGTATATCAATCATAGTCGCAGATATAACAACATTGTGCCTCACTAATCTAATATGGTTCCAGTAGACAAGGCGGAAAACGTCGATTATGTCAATATTACTTGAAATTCGCACGATACTTGCGAAGCTGACCTCAAAATCATTCGTGTGGTGTATATCTCCACCGTACTAGGTACAAAGTCCAATACTTGTCAACCTTCAGTGCATATTTGAAGTTCGTTTGTTTCATCTTTATGGCTTTGATGGTCCAAACAATGAATCATTTTTACATATAAACACATCTAAACAAGGCTGGTGACTCGACTCCGTTGATCGTTGAATTTGAGGTCGTTGCTGTAAGATCTACTGCAGCTTCATCGACACAGATAATAGTGTTAATGATAAGGCATTGACCGAGAATAACTTGCATGGAATCCAAAGCCTTTTTCTCATATTAGCATACAAAACAACACCAAACATAACAAACAGGCTTTGGAAAGAAGCTCCGACAATGTACAAACCTATAAACCAAACATAACAAACAGGTTATTAGAGATGCTACAAAAGACAAGAGAGTTGCAGTAAAAGAAATGAAACATCTAACCAACAAAAACTGTAGGTTGTCGGTTTCTACCACCACCCAGTATCTTTTCACAAACCATTCAACCCCTCATCATGACTCTGTCTACTTGAAACCAATCTGTGCATTTCGCCAAACTTCAGTTCTGTATATTTCCTAGCACTTGGAATCATCAACGACAGAGAACAAGACAACGCAAGCACGACAAACATGATGACCAGGGACGCAATTTGTTGGAAAAACATATGATACGCCATTGGAAGTATATGACTCATTTGAAACATATGGATGCACACATTTAGGGTGACTGTGAAGACTAAGGTTACTAAAGTTATTATGTTTAGTAGCAGTTCCCTATTATCTAAAGACCCAAAGATATCATAAACTGATTCAAACAAATACACATAAACACAAGGCTAGTGAACAGACTCTTTTGATCGACTAAACTGAGGTCGATGCCGATAAGATCTTCGAGCAGTTTCATGGCCAAAATTAACAGTGTCAACGATAAACCATTGAGTGGGAATAGCTTGCAGGGAATCCAAAACCTTTTGCTAATAAAACCATATAAAGTATCTTCAAACATGGCAAGGATGAAGAGTAAAGAAACTCCAGCAATGTACAGACCTATCGCTGACATTGGTTTATCAAGGAGTTTTTGAACCTCCAGCAAATAGGATGGTGCATTGCTGGTCCATTGAAGGTATGCCCTCGATCGATTGCATGTATGCTTTTCTTTCGATGTGAGAGAGGCTAAGTTGTTAACATAGTGAGTTTGAGGGAGAGTGATTGTGAAATGGGATTCGCGTTGCTAATAACCAACTCTTCACGTAATCTAAATACGGAGGCAGAAATACACACAATCAACTTTGTTTTTACTCGTAATTTTTGCTGGATGATCAGTTTCCTAACTTGCCTTATTACATTATTACCATAAAAAATTTAATGAGCCATGTTTATTATTTTATCACGTAATCACTTTGTTTGGTTATTAGAGTATTATTTATAATTAAAGACTATTAAGAGCAAAAAATGACTGTAAATAGAACTATCCATCACTGCAGACTGTTACAATGTTGACTAAGCTATGGCCTCATTGATGCTATTATCATCAAATTATGAAATGGAGATTTTGAACTGGGCCGGATTTGTGCACAGATCCTAACAACCAATCTTTGTTTTTACTTGTAATTTTGATCACTTCCTCACATGCAATGTCATCAGATCCAAGGTTATGCTCTACTTTTTTTGTGCAATTTTCCAATTTCGTATTACTATTAAATTACTTTTATTTAAGTTTTTTTTGTCCCCTTCTTGAATAATTATGTGGAACGGTATAGTTCCCACATATGACATCAACGATTACGCCGAAAAGATCAAAAATATTTGACTGTTTAGAAATAACTTGAAATCCGCACAGTATTTGCAAAATGAGGTGAAGAATAGTTAGACTTTGTTTCTTCTTTTAACTAGTGCTTATATGTCATTTTCTGTGCGCTTTTCCAATGTGGTGTTACAACAATCAAATGATGTAGTTCCCATAGATGACATTGCCGATGACACGGAAAAATTGATTGTTTAGAAAAACTTGAAATTCACACGGTGCTTGCAAAACGAACTAAAGAATCGTTGGACATCGTTTAAGGGGGCAAGACTAATGGTGAGAGTATATCAATCACAGTCACAGATATAACAGCATTGTGCCTCACTAATCTAATATGGTTCCAGTAGACAAGGCGGAAAACGTCGATTATGTCAAAATTACTTGAAATTCGCACGATACTTGCGAAGCTGACCTCAAAATCATTCGTGCGGTGTATATCTCCACCGTTCTAGGTTCAAAGTCCAATACTTGTCAACCTTCAGTTCATATTTGAAGTTCGTTTGTTTCTTCTTTATGGCTTTGACGGTCCAAACAATGAACCATTTTTACATATAAACACATCTAAACAAGGCTGGTGACCCGACTCCGTTGATCGTTGAATTTGAGGTCGTTGCTGGTAAGATCTACTGCAGCTTCATCGCCACAGATAATAATGTTAATGATAAGGCATTGACCGAGAATAACTTGCATGGAATCCAAAGCCTTTTTCTCATATTAGCATACAAAACAATACCAAACATAACAAGCAGACTTTGAAAAGAAGCTCCGACAATGTACAAACCTATAAACCAAACATAACAAGCAGGTTATTAGAGATGCTACAAAAGACAAGAGAGTTGCAGTAAAAGAAATGGAACATCTAGCCAACAAAAACTGTAGGTTGTCGATTTTTACCACCACCCAGTATCTTCTCACAAACCATTCAACCTCGTCAGGACTCTGTCTACTTGAAACCAATCTGTGCATTTCGCCAAACTTCAGTTCTGGTATATCCTAGCACTTGGAATCATCAATGACAGAGAACAGGATAACGCAAGCAAGACGTACATGATGATCAGAGACGCACTTTGTTGGAGAAACATATAATACGCTATTGGAAGTATATGACTCATTTGAAACATATCGATGCACACATTTAGGGTGACTGTGAAGACTAAGGTAACTAAAGCTATTATGTTTAGTAGCAGTTCCCTATCATCTTAGGTTGGTTGACTGTATATATTTCGATGGATGTACCAAAATTAAAGAGAAATTTTTTATGTCAAATTTTGGTTGAATTTATGTTGAGTAATTTGTGCATGTTTATAGACATGATGCACTCATTCTGTTAGGATTTGGTACTTAACAATAATTCCCATATTAAAGGATTCTTAATTCACGCAATCTAATTTGGATATTAACTTCTTCTATCGGCTTTTGTTTTTACTTGTATTTTTGCTCACTTCCTCACATGCAATATTAAATATTGACTGTAAACTGCTCAAGAATAACAATAGGTGTCATGTGAGAATTTAATTTAATAAATTTTATAAATGTTAGATTTTAATTCATTCGCACGGTACATGGAAAGCGAAATTTAATTTATTTTTTGTAGCTGATGCGAGTGGATCCATTGAAAGTCCTATTGTGGTGAGCATAATTCATGTATTGGAATGAGAGTAATTTTGTTTCGCTAATTTTAAATTGAGATGGAGGTATTTTTAATCACTCTTTCTTTTGAATATCAACAATTTTATAAATGCAGACAGAAATGCCACATTATCATGAAAGACTATTATATTCAACACAAATTTTATACGTTGAAATATAAGTTTGTTAACTAAATATTTAATATATAATTTTTCTGTTTATGCAATTGAAAATGCATACGTGTATATAAAAGTGTTAATAGTTAAGTTTTTTTTGTAGTCAATGTGGATGAATCCGCTAAAAGTAATCCTTCTTATATATGATGTTGTTCGTGGTGAACAAAATTCATATGTTATGGAATGAGAGTAATTTCGTTTCGTCAACTTTGAATCGAGATGGAGGTGTTTTTTCATCACTATTTGTTTTGAATACCATTAACTTTGTAAATACATATTCAAAGGCTATTTTTTAATGATAGATTTTTTCCTTAATCGCTTTTTATGCATTGGAATATTAGTTGATTAACTAAATTTTTAGTCGTATAGTATTTTTTTCTGTGTGTGTAATTGGGTATGCATACAAGTTGTGCAAATGCACTATAATTTTTTACTATACAATTGTCATAATTTTTTGTGGTATAAAAATTACAGTGCATATATGGTTAATATTAAGATCATCGTTTGGCTCAAAAATCTTAAGGGGTAACTGCTTTTAAAGTCACCAACTTTCCATGAATTTCGGTTTTTTCCACGAACTTTAAAAAGTTCGTGTAATGTCACGAACTTTATTGTCGGTTGCCATTTTTCCATGTCAGGTTTTCCGGTCTGATTCAACTGTACGTTTCCTATTAAGACAATGTCCAAATTCTTTTATCTTACTATCATTATCTTCGTCTTTGAAATAGCTTCGCGTGGGTACCTTGTACGCCTCAATCGGAACTCGGATGAAGAAGTTATGCCATTATGATGGTACAAGGTATCACAAAGGTCGCAGCCTTCATCAAATGGCCATAACTTATTCATTCGAGTTCCGATTGAGGTGTACAAGGTACCCACGCGAAGCTATTTCGAAGACAAAGATAAAGATAGTAAGATAAAAGAATTTGAACATTGTCTTAATAGGAAACGAATAGTTTGAATCAGACCGGAAAACCTGACATGAGAAAATGGCAACCGACAATAAAATTCGTGACATTATACGAACTTAAAAAAATTCGTGGGAAAAACCGGAATTCATGAAAAGTTGGTGACTTTAAAAGCAGTTACCCCAAATCTTAAACATATTTTGAGTTATTTTATGTTATTTTATTTTATTTATATTTATAATTTTTATCAACAAACCCAAGGTTATTATTCAAATTTTAACAACGAAAATTTTCATTGGGTATGTAATAACGATTAACAAAATTCAAGTTCAATCTCTCTCTCTCTCTCTTACATGTTGGATTATTTTTTGTAAAAGTCAGTCTTCAGTCAAATAGTCAAATACAATTGTATATGTTGTATTCAGAGTCACAATTTGTAAAGGTTTGAAGATTTTAGTTTGTGAACATGATGCAATAGTAGGGGTGATTCTATACCGTTAATGTTGTTTTCAAAATTTATGAACTACGGATTTTTTTGTTATTTTTCTAATTTTTTGTTCCTATTTATGAATACCTATGTTTTGTTGATCAAAACTATTGAACTATTTATTTAATTAGATTAGTATGTTTTTTTCTCTTCGATCCGTAGTCGTACATTTTTCTTTATTTGAATATCTTATTCTAGAACTCATACTATTTGATCTTTAGTCGCACGTCTCTTCTTTATCATTTGTTTTATTTTAGTTTACTCTACACATAAACACCATTATATTCTATTTTGAAATTGTATAAAATCGTTATTCAAATAAACACCATTATACAAATTAAAATTGTATAAAATCGTTTGCCGAATATGAAATATTTCATTTTGAGTGAGTTGAGAAAAGTGCATTTCTATTTTTGTTATTGTTTATAATATTTTTAATTATTTATAGTGTTATCAATGTTTTATTGTAATTAACGCATATTCTACTATAAACACCATTATATTCTCTTTATTTTCTTTTTTAAAATCCACTTACTTATCTTATTTATCTAAAAAATCTTATATCTCGTGCATAACACGGGTGATAACACTAGTTTTTGTTAAACATAACTAGCCACAACATCATTTTAAAACATTTTTTTAGTTACTATAACGCCAATATAAATAAATAAATTATCTATCTATTAAACAGTTTAAATATTTTGAAATTGGTTGTAAAGAGAAGATGATTGGTTAACCAATTATAGCCGATAAATGGAATATAAATAATCTACATACTATATAGTTACCCGGGTAGTGATAAAATATAAACCTATACATTAAACAAACTCAAAACTATAATCTTAGCCCTTAATTATATTAAATCAAGGGTTTTTATATATATAAATTAAAATGTCAATAACTTCTATAAATCTATCAACAAAGAGTAAATTAGGGACAATCTAATTAGACGCATTTTTAAAAATTCTAGTAGGTTTGTATAATACCTATATTTAGGGAAGTCAGTGTAGCCTGCAACCCGTGGGCTGGTTCGAATAGCCCGCCAAATTTATAGGGTTAGGGTTGAACTTTTATAAACCAAAAGAAATCACAACCCGACTAGCCCGCATCCGATTAACCCGCAACCCGTTAGGGCCATACCCGAAAATCCGATGGGCTGGCCCGAAAACCCGATAAAATTTTTATTATTCCAATTTTTACTCCTAATTCGACACTTCATTGATTGATTTTATAATTGTAGATAACTAAAAACAGTAACTTTCAATTTTATATTAAATATATAAATTATATATTGAATTTTTATTAATATAATAATTGATAAATAAACTAAAAACTTTAAATTCACTAAAAAATTGTTTAAATTTCTAAATTATGCATTAAAATTTTACGAAATATCTCAAATATTGGTATTTGATCATGTTTATGATTGAGTTTAAGCATATATCTCAAATTTATCATTATTAAATATTTTACATTTTATGAATATAACAAATTTTCATCATTATTTATGGGATTGATCGCATGTTAATCTTATCGGTAGCAACCCAATTAACCCGTTGGGCTAGCCCGAAACCCGAGCTTTTAGGGTTAGGATTGAACTTTTATAACCGAAAGAAATCACAACCCGACTAGCCCGCACCCGATTATCCCGCAACCCGAATAGGGTTGGCCTGAAACTCGGTGGGCCGACCCGATTGACATCCCTACCTATATTATTGGTCATCAAAAACCGACGTTTCACTCCTTCCCACCATTGACAATAATTATACACTATCAATTTTCCCCCCCACCCCCACCTTCCCACTTCCTCAATTCACTCTATGTTCATCTCTGCTAAAAATTTCCAGCGACTATATGCTTGTGCTTCTGAAAATTGTTGAATTTGCTTGTGTTGAATTCACGTTGAATTTTCAATTTGCTTGTGTTGAAGTCGCATTAAATTGTGTTGATTTTAATAGGGAAGTTGAATTTGAATTGATTCTGCGAAATTAGCATAGATTTGGTGTTGATTTTGTGGAATTAATACAGATTTGGTGTTGTTTATTTGTCGATTTTGTGTTGATTTTATAAAATTAACAAATATTTTATGCGTTGTTTTTTTCTTATTTTATTCTTTTTCTACTGATTTTGTGTTGATTCTTTAATAAATATCAACACAATGTCAATACAATATAATAATGTCAACACGTTGTAAGCACAATAAAATAATGTCAACACCATATCAACACAATGGAATAATGTCAATACAGTGTCAACACAATAGAATCAAATGCAATAAATTAAATCAACGTAACAACAATAAATATCAATATAGAATCAACAACTAGGGTTGTATTATATACCAAACCAGCCTTAAACCTTAAATGCCAAACACATCATCATAAAATAACACGGAGTTCATTACAACCTTATCTATAGGCCATTATAGGAAATTCATAGACTTAAAAACAATGATGTCATCTTACATAAAATAAGAATCCAGAGTTCATTTTATGTTTGTTATTAGTTCATTGTAATGAACTCCATGTTCTCTTATAATGATGTTGTTTAGCGTTTAAGGTTTAAGACTGGTTTAGTATTGATTACACTCCTCAACAACTATACATATCTATGTATAAAAATATCAACATAGAATCAACCCCGTTTCATAAAATATCAATAGAAATAACATAAATCAACATAGGATAACCGCGTACAAAAACAGATAGCTCCAAAAAAAAACAAAAAAATAATACTATGAACTAAAATAGTTAAGTTTTTAAATTAATTAAAATGGTGTTAAGATTCTTTCCAAGATATGAATTATTGCAGTTTGGAGTGTGGAAGAAAATTAAGGAACGTATAAACTGTAAAAAAAACTTAGTTACAAAAATACCCTTTGTTGACAAAATACATGTTATTGTTAACATTAAAATTCAGCAATATTATAACCATAGATTTGTTATATTTAACAGCTAGGATTAAAGTTTTGAGTTGGTATTAAATATATGGTTTTCATTTGATCACAACCTATGGTTACCCTCTCCTCTTTCGTTCATAATTTAATTGCCTATTCTCTATTCTACAATCCAGTACTATTCTCTCTAATATGTAATTTCAATCATCAAATTAAAGAAATTTTGAGAAACGTACTCTATATTTTATCCATAATATTTGTCCTATAGTATAGAGGAAGAAACTTTGAGAAACATACTTTATATTTTATCCACGATTATTGTTTAGAGTATAGAGGAATTATATCGATCAACATGATTAAGTTAGGATCCTAAACGTAACTTTCTTAGTTTTATTTATCGATAGGTGTATTTTCAAATAGGCTAATTCCAAAGCCAACAAGTGAATATATGGAAAACTATTTTCTCATTCTCAAATTTGAACCCAAAATTTTGCTACTTATTCGCCAAAACTAGAATGTCATTCCAAATTGTAAGCTCGCTTAGCTGCCGTGAGAGTGTTGGAGAGAAGGCTTGCTATAGTCATGGGCCCAACTCCTCCGGGAACTGGAGTGATGGCCGAAGCAATCTTGCTAGCCTCCTCATAACATACGTCTCCAACAACCCGATATCCACTGCTGCAACTCGTGTCCTGTTCGTTCCAAAAAGCACAAATTTAGCACAAAACAAATAACTAGTGGCAACGAGGAAGTGGATTCCAGTAGTACAAGGCATACCTCAACCTGATTGAATCCGACGTCGATGACAACAGCGCCAGACTTGATCCAGCTACCTCTGACCATGTTTGGATGTCCCACAGCGGTGATTACAATGTCTGCTTCTCTAGTGATCTCCTCGGGATTCTTTGTCCTCGTGTGGACGACCGTAACAGTTGCATCTTCTCTCTGCCGAGCAAGAGACATTGGGATTTGATCAAGTTGGAAAGGTTTGTATAGTTAATCCAGAGTAAATGACAGGGAGAGTATATATAATATTACTTGCAAACGAAGGGCAGTTGGCATTCCAACAATATTACTCCTGCCGATTACAACAACCCTCTTTCCCTTGATTGGTATACCGTATCTATGCAATAACTCTATGCATCCTTTGGGCGTACACGAAACAAAAAGTGGTTCTCTATCTCTCATAGCCAGGAGGCCGATATTCAGGGGATTGAATCCATCAACATCTTTTTCAATAGAGACAGCATTCAAGATATTTTGCATATTCATATGCTGGCAAAAAAAAAAAGAGATCATTAGTATTATTGCCAAATACTACACATGTTACATAATATTCAGATTTGGAGGCTTACAGAAGGTAGAGGCAACTGAACCAGGATACCGTTAACTGCAGGATCATCATTGAAGCATGAGATATGCTTAAGCACTTCTTGTTCCGAGGAGTCTTCGGCTAACTTAACTTTATATGACTTAATCCCAACTAATTCACAGGCTTTTATCTTGTTGCGTACATAAGTTGCAGAATCCTTCCTCTCTCCGACAAGAATAACAGCCAGTCCAGGAACAGCCCCACTAGATTCCTTCATTTTTGATACTTCAGCAGCTATTTCCTCTGTGATCTCTTTGGCAGTTGCTTTTCCATCAATCACCTTAGCAGACGACTCAGTGACCAATGCAGCTATATAACAGCACATGTGAAATAACTAAGAATGTATTAAGAAAAATTAACAACTGCCATAAGTGAAAATTCCATAACTGCTCATAAATTGGCATGCATAAAGCTCATTAGTATGCACACGTCGAATACAACCAATTCAGAAAAAAAGTTGGGGAAATATGTGCAGAAAAGCATGCGCTCACCATAAGTCTTAATAGCTCTACTCCTTCTCAGGAAGACGGGAGAGCTTCGCACCTGGACGAAAACTCAGCCTGACCAGCTATCTGAAGTGGCGGTGCTTCCGAATATAGCAGCAGCAGCAGCGGCGGAGGATGCCATCTTCGGAGCCAGAATCCAAGAGGGGACGATAATTTCTTTGTTAAATTATTTTTGTTTATTTCTCTTCTTTATTCTTATATATATGTTGGAGTAGTTAGGCCTTGGTCTTATCCAATTAGATCTCTGATTAAATTAAATTATAAATTTAATGGATTATAATTTTTTCACCGGATCCGAATATTTTTTTTAACAGAAATTGCACACTTTAGTAGCAGATGTACATACAGTTACATTATCGTATTTTACGTGATTTGGCGATTTGCATTGTTATGTAAATCCACTATTGTTAGAATAAATTAAAGTTATTAGGGCGGATATGATTTGATTTTAAATTTTATATTGATTTGATTTTTTAGTTACCAAAAGAGTAGTAGTGTGAAAAGAAAATCTATTCCTAATTCAACGCTGATTTCTCCTCTAATTTCTCTTGTTTTTTTTTTCAACCTTTTTAATCTAAATATGTTAACATTTTAACAAGAAATATAATACTATTAGTTTGCCTTGAAACGTTTATCACCATAATGCTTATGATTATTAGTATGAGCCTACTGGCTTAAGTGAAATTAAAAATGAAATTATTTTAATAAAATAAAAAAAGAAAGAAAAGTAAAAATAATTTAATTTTGCCATTTTATATTACTAAACAATCAATGTAAAAATTTATGTACGAAGTATTTTATATTTTAAAATAATTAAAATTTAAGATAGAGTACATTCTAATATTATTAAATTTATATTTTAAAACATTCAAAATATATGCATAAAACTTAAATGCGAATATGTTATACTACTAACTAATACTATTAGATTTTTTTTATTAAAAAAATAATACATCATTATTTAGATTAAAAATAACAGAGAGATAGAAAAAAGTAAGTTGAGAAGAGAGAAAGTACGTACTGAAAATAGAACTTTCTTTTCTATGAACATAATCCACATGTCCATTTTATAATGGTGTATAAGGAGATGTAGTATAATTTGTATTAGGTGATCCCTTCCGGTGGTCGAGTAATTATTTAGGCCATCCGCATCGCATCTCTTAGTGGTCTCGATTTCGTCTCTCCAAGACGAGACCGCATCGAGATAGCGATACAACCTCTCATCTCGTCTCCATCTCGTCGCTTGGCTTGTCCGGGAGAGGCGTCTCGCGAGACAACTCGCCACGCGCCTTGGCGATGTGGCGTGCTCCCGTTCGTGCGTGACGCCCACTTGCCGGCCTGCGAGTGGGCATCGTTTATATCCGTTGAATTTTTATTTTTTTTTGTTTTTGTTTTAAAATTCAGGAAAATTCGAAAATAAAAAAATCCCAAAAATGTACTAGCCGTTTTTCTCAAATTTTTAATTTTTTTTAATCCCCCGATCACTTCTATAAATATAGTTACGTGTTTAATGGAGTACTTATTTTATTATAACTCACTTGGATATATCTTCTGATCGGGTATTATATAAATAAAGTTAAAATAATAAAATATGGTCATAATAATGCATTAAAAGTGCAAATTGAAAAAAACTATGCATTAAAATACTATACCTATTTGTGTGCAAGATTGTTTTAAAACGAAAACAATTGACACTGAATGAGTATTGCATTTGTCCTTTTATTTTGAGTCAAAATATAAAATAAGAAGTGTTTTTTATCAGTTTTGTAAATTGTGAACAGGCGACCCGTCATTACTGAAATACTCCCTCCGTCACGCTTTAGTAATCTAATTGACTTTTCTGCCATCTTTTTATAAAAATGAAAAAAAAAATAGTTAAAGAGGAGAAATGGTAAATTAAGAGAGAGAATAATATAGAGAAGAGTCTTATTTATATTATTGTCTCTCTTACTTTACCATTTCCCCACTTTAACTATTTTTTATCAATTTTACAAAAAAAGGCAGAAAAGTCAATGGGATTGCTAAAGCGGAACGGAGGGAGTAGTGGAGTAGTATTTTCCAATAATAATAGAGAAAGACATAATTAAAAATATTACTCTCGGATTAATAGTAACTAATATCACCCACGTGCGATGCACGACCCATTTTCTTTTATTTAAACTTATTTTATAATGTAAAATGATTTTATAAATTCATAAAAGTATCATTATTATATAAAATCTGAAATCATAAATATATAAAATAAAAAGGAAATATTAAAAAATATAAAATCAAACAAAGAAAAAAAACACACAAATAATATTGATCGGTGATTTTGGCAAAAAATATGCATACATATTATTATTAACATTATGATAGTTTAACTAAATTATTTATATCTATTTTATAATTAGTCAATTAAATCATATTTCATAATTGATTTTTGGTTCATCTATAAGTTATAAAAATAGGTAACTAAATCACCACTTTTATATATTTCTCAATCCCATTAATCCCATTACATGTTTCACCAATTTGTTGTGATATATTTCTCAATCCCATTAATCCCATTACATGTTTCACCAATTTGTTGTGATGAAATTTTATATTTAATTTATTACTATTTCACTATAATATTATACACGTATATGTTAGTATATTGGATTTGCATATTAATACTTTTACATACTACTCCCTCCGTCCCGCTTAAAATGACACGTTTTTCATTTTAGTTTGTCCCAACTAAGATGACATATTTCCTTTTTTGGTAACCTTCTCTCTCCAATTAATACACTCAACCACTTTTTCTCAGTCCTATTAAAATATCCATCTTTCTTTATCTCTACTGCTTTAAGAGCATCCGCATTGCTCAAACCGCTGCTCGTCCGTCCGTGCCGTTGAGCACTCGCCCGTCCGTCCGCCAATGGAGCTTGTCCGTCCGTGCTGCTGAGCACCATTACGTGGCAGCTTCTGATTGGCCAACGGCATAGCCGTTGGCAATTTCGTTTTTTTTTATTTTTATTTTTATTTAAAAATTCGAAATTTATTTTAAAAAATGTTAAAAAAAATATTTTCCCACTTCCCAAAAAAATATATCCGTTTTCTACCCACTTTTAATTTATTTTTCAATTTTTTCCCCAAAATTCACATTTTCATCTATAAATACCCCCACTCCAACACAAAAAAAAATCACATTCTCATCTATTATCTATACTATCATCATCTACATTCTCTCATCTTTTTTCCTCATACTCTATCATCTAAATTCCCACCACACTACACAATGTCCGGCTCCGGCGATCACCCCTCCGGCAATCGCGGTTGGAACCACGATTGGTTCGACTCCGAGGCCGGATATAGTCCGGAAACCCAATTTACGGCCCCTCCTCAAACCCAAGGTTCGCAAGCTCCGGGTGGCTACCGTCCTTACCCGGTGCACGACCTAAATGCCCCCGGGTTCGGGTGGGCACCCGAACTAGGATCGGGAGGGAGCAGCAACTCTACTCCTACTCCTACTTCATTCCTACTCCTCCTGTTCGTGGCACCCGCACCCCGTACACTCCAGGTGAGATGATGGCGATGTTCAAAGCCTACTTGGCAGTCTCCGAAGATCCGGACGTCGGCACGAACCAAACCGGGAAAACTTATTGGTGACGCATCACTCGCCTCTACAATGAAACCCGGCCGGAGGGAACCATATATCGCAATGATAGTATGGTTCGCAATTGCATGTTCAGATGCAACGAGGCAATCGAGAAGTTCCAGGGGGATTTACCTCCGGGAAGAGCGGTCGGCGGGGAGCGGCACGAACGAGCTCGACATCATCAGGTGCCGCCTTGGCGACCTACCAACGGGAGGAGTTCAAACCGTTCAAGTACCTCGATTGTTGGCAGGAGGGGCGCCTACATCCGAAGTATAGGGGCGGCACGTAGCATCCTCCTCCAGCTCCTCCAGCAAACGGTCGAGGTCGGTAGCTCTATCCTCCTCCGATGATGTGGCTACCCAGCTTGCCGGAACTAACTTGGGTAGCCCCGACGCTGGCCCGAGTGGTTCCCGCCGGCCGGTCGGAAGGAAGAAGGCGACGACCACCCGCCGCCGCACCCCGACTCCATCCGCCGCCGCCCCCGCTCCCTTTGTGCCTCCTCCACCCGCGAACAACTCGTTGTGGGCCATCTTGAGTCAACTCTATATGAACGATACGTCTCACATGACTCCGGAACAACTTGCAACACATGAGCAATTGATCCGGGGTCTCAAGAGGCAATTGGGGTTAGAGGAATAGTCTTCCACGTTTGGAATTTTTAATTTGTAGGATTTTAATTATGTATTTTTTATTTTTTAGGATTTTAATTATGTATTTTTATTTTTTAGTATTTTAATTATGTAATTTGTATTTTTTAGGATTTTAATTATGTAATTTTTATTTTATAATGTATTTTTATAATGTAGAAATGTTTTTAATAATTGGAGTATTTAAATTGAATAATAGAATGGTGGGACCCTTGAGCTTGTCCTTAGCTAAGAGCACGGATGTGGGTGTTGTGCTCTAAGCTAAGGACAAGGAGTAAAAGTGGGTCCGGGCCCACCTCCGTGCTCTTAGCTAAGAGCACGGATGAGGATGCTCTAATACTTACACCTACCTTCTCTTTCTCCAATTAAACACTTTAACCAATAACTCCTAAAATCCCGTGTTGGCTAAGCAATGTGTCATCTTAGCCGGGACGGAGGGAGCAGTATTTTTTAAATCTTTATAAATAGATTATTACTAACGGTGGATCATACATATGAGATTGATTTATGCTCTAAATTCCAAAACAACACTTGATCAATTAATCAACATTCAATAACGACAACGAAAACACAAACTCACCAGAAAAACAAAATCCACACAATAATAAATAACCAAGAATCCAAATTTCCACTCCATCCCACAATCCTGTATATATCTAACATAAATCTTCCATTCTCTCTAAAAATATCATCACAAACCTCCCACTATCTCTCATCACAAAACCAACAAAACACCATGGCAAAGAAGCCATGGACAAGTGTTTAACCACGCGTCCTTTTTAAGATTAAATTTCTCTGAGTAGTTTCCCTTTCCATTGCAGGAATCTCGGGACTTTTTTGACCAAACACTGCAGAAAAGTTTGGAGGATCAGTAAAGGATTAAGGAAGATAATCAAATCACTCAAAGCATGAGAAGAGCTGCAAAGTAATACTCCCTCCGTCTACAAACAATAGATCTATTGTTGTTTGGCACGAGTTTTAATGTAGAATTAGTAAAGTAAGAAAGAGGAGGAGAAAAAGTAGATAAGGTAAGAGAGATAGGGAGAAAAAATGAGTAAAGTATAAAAGAGAGAAGAAAAAGTGGGAAAAGTATGAGAGATAAACTTTCCATTTTTAAAAAGTGATCTATTTTTTGTGGACGGAGGGAGTATCTACTCGAGAAATTTAATCACACCATATATCGTTCCCAATCAAGATTATAGTCCCTTTTATGGACAAGTGTTTAACCGTCCCACCACATTCCAAGACTAGTTAAGAGCCACTACTCCCACTAAAATAAAAGATCCACTGGTCCACTTCCAATTGTAATCAATAGCTACTACTCCAAATAAAACTCCTATAATTACATGAATTAAAAACGGTTTTATTTTGCTGAATTTAATAAATTATTCATAATGGCATTCTTGTTATTTTTCTCAAAACTCCCCGTTTATATATTTATAGATAGATAGATGCACACGTCAAATCACTTTCGCTTTTGTGGGCCCCCATCTATCATTCGATTTTTTCAATCAACAAAGAAAAATCGCTGAAAATTAAAACCACACACACTAACTACACTACCCTTTCCAGCTTCTCACTGTCAACCCTAAACATGGAATTCTCGGATTGGGATCTCCTGTTGTGCAAAATGCCACGACAGGGGATGTAGGGGATGTTGTGCAGATCCACACCATATATTAATTTTACATACTTGTGTTGTTTTTTTTTATTTTATTAGTGAATGGTGTAGATATGCACAACATCCCTTGCTGTGGCATTTTGTACCGCAGGAGATCCCAATCCGGAATTCTCTAATCTGTGTATAATGAATTTCTGTCAGTGTAAAAAGCAGAGCAAACTGCATTGCTTCATTTTCATTCTATATACAAACATTATCTTTAACTACTTTGTTTTCACCACCACCCCAACAATGTACTATACTAATTATGTATGGTGTCCGGTCGACCAGTCCCCTCGAGACATCATCGTCCGTTGCATACCATCAACCAGTTTTCTGTATCTCATTACGCTCATCATCATCATATTCATCTACAAGGCAATATGCATCCCATGGAGCTGTCAATACATTCCCCTGAATCCAGCCCAGCCTCAGCTTTATGGAAACTATAACTACTTACATTTTTTGATTTTTCTGAATCTGTATATCATCTGTTGCAGGAAACGAATTCGTTATGGTGTTAACCAAGCCCGGAATAGCTAAGGAGATACAAATGAGAGGATTTTCCACAAAATTAATAGAGTTGATATGAAGAAGCTTCTTGGAGATGTGCTAGTTATGGCTACAAGTCTGGAAGGTACATAAGTAAACCATTTTCCTTGTACACAATGCACAAGGTTTAAGGCCATCTTGCTTGTGTAGTAGTACAAGGTTCCTTCAATGATCGAAACAGTGCTCAAAACTGGAGGTGATACTAAGCCAGAGAAATGGATGTCATGAGTTAAGATGTACTGATCTCAAGAACTGCCTTTGGACAAGATGCAGGGAAGACCATCTTCAACATGCTCATGAAGCTCTGCGAAATATCCGCCTTTTTGAGTAACTTCCATAGCATCATCATCATTCTATGTTATGTTGTCATCAGGATTTGGAAGATCTTGGACGATGTTGAATCAGACGAGATTGAGCAGTTGCTTTGAACCGGAAGAGAAAGCAAACAATAAGCAACATTTTCCAACATATATGAGAATTAAAATTCACACAAATATCACATTTCTTCATCATTTCTCATAAGCAGAGGAAACTGCATTGCTTCATTTTCATTCTATGTACAAACATATCTATATTAGAAGTAATGTCACCTTAACTTCCTTGTTTGCCTGAGTTGTTTCCACCACCACCCCAACATTGTATGGTGTCTGCCCCCCGGAGACATCATCGCCTACGAGGCTTTCGCCTCATTTCATCGTGCATTCCATCGACCAGTTGCGGGAAAGAAATTCCTTACTAGGACCAGCCCTCAACCCCATATGGTGTTAACCAAGCCCGGAATAGCTAAGGAGATACAAACGAGAAAGGATTTTCCTCAAAGAGCTTCTTGGAGATGGGCTAGTTATGGCTGAAGGGGCTAAGTGGTTGCTCAGAAAACTGGCAAACCAAGCATTCTATGCACAAGGTACATAAATAAACCATTTTCCTTGTACAAGTTTTTACTCTCAATGAAGAAAGTTTAATAAGACCACTCTTTGCTTGTCTAGGAGATGGTTCCTTTTCCATGATTGTAAGCGTCGAAACAATGATCAAAACTGGAGGTGATATCAAGGCAGAGAAATGGATGTCTCTTAAGGACTGCCTTTGGACGAGAAGGGAAGAACATCTTCTGCATGTTCATAAACCTCGGACATTAAACCCGCCTTTTGGAGTAACTTCCACACCATCATAATCATTCTATGTTAATTTGTCATTTTTGACTGATCAGAGGTTTGGTGGCCCTGTATGGATTTGAATGATCTTGGACGATGTTGAATCAGACAATATTGAAACCGCCATGTCAATATTGGGGAAGAGAGAGCAGACAGTTAGCAACATTTTCCAACTTAGTACTATTAAAATTCACACAAAAATCACATTTCTTGATCATTTCTCATTCGTGTTGAGGCTCTACAGCCCTGCAGCGCGACTTGTGAGGCTGGTGAGGTTAGGGAAATACGAATTCCCAACCAAGATTGGGAGTTCCATATCCCAACTCTGGCGCTGCATAGGACTCAAGAGGTTATGGGGAAAGATTCACTCTTGTTCAAACCACAAGACCAAGAACAACCCATGGCCTTAACCACACTCGTTGTCGAAGAATTACATTCATTTTCCTATTAGTATCATCACCGCAAGACCACAATGTGGCGTGCAGAACATTCTCCAACCATTGCACAAGTAAAAATAGGAGGTAAGTTGTAAGTTTGCATCATAACTTTGTCACATGATATGATGAAGCTCTTGCTAGATTCAAAATTACATGTGTTTGAATAGTTGATACAAGTAATTAAGCTGTTTATCTTATTCAAGGTTCAATAAAAGATCAACAATGAGACAGAAGCTGCAAGAATTTACATTGTACTATAAAAACTACATAAGTAAAAAATGAATGCACACATCAATGTGAGTTAGCCATTGTTTCTTGCTGGATTGGTAGAGGCTCGATCATAGAAGGCAGCACGAGAGGCGACAGGAGAGGGATCGGATCTTTACTCGAAAAATACGAAGAAGCTGCTGCTGCTGCTGCTGTTGAAGAAGATGATGATGCTTCTTTGTCACCTGCATTAGGCTTCACGGTGGCCGGCTTGAGCTGCAGAGGGCGTGGGGCTCGTCGTTGAAGCCGGCTCAACGGAGCCATCACTTCATCTCTTGGAGTCAAGATTTGGAATCCAGGAAACTCTGATTCAAAACTGCCCATTGAGTTTAAAAGTTTGATCTTGATCTTGTGTGTGAACTGTGGAGTGTTAGTATTATTGAAGCAGTGGATTATCTGTTTGGAATTGACTATGATAAATTGGATTGCAACATGATCCAGTTCCAGCCTGTATATGGCCCCAATTCATAAATCTATTGATGATATTTTTTAAAAATTATCTACAAATTTTCACACACATACTCCTACATAGTCTTAGAAAGTAATAGTTGATCTGCTATTCATGATATTTTTTATTTCAATCATGTGGGAAGGGAATCACTTAATTTTTTTTATAGAGTTATGAAATCTAGAGATTGCAGTGGCTGATTTCCAAAGCTAGCACATGACATTGCCTTTTCTTGTATTGAATTACACCAGCTTTTTAAAAGGAATCGGACATCTTCAACCGTAAGCATCAACTTTGATAAACTAAAAAAAGGACAGATATTATGTTTATTAATGTATAGGTTAATTTTTTACTAAAAATAATTTAAAGACTTCACTATTCGGTCCCTAGATGTTTGTAATAGATTTAATAACATAAGAGACAAATCATAGTTTAAAAAATGCTATTTAGCCTCTTATCTAATTATCTTCATAGTTCATAGCAATAATTACGATTTGGCAGGTTCGAGCAAAATTCACTTAATTTTGAATCATTCTCCATTGACTAATCAAGAACTACTTTATTTGACTATTGAGTTGTCTCATTGTTATTGCATCTTGTTAAAAAATCAAGATTCTGAAAATATAGACAAGAATTTTTAGTATCAATTGAAAAAAATGGTAAAAAAAAATGAATTTTGTTCTAAAAAATTAATTTTTGAAATAATCCACGTGGCAGCACCCCACATAGCATTGATAAAGTGGGAAAGAGGTAGATGTTGACTAGATGAAAAGGGGCCCATTGGGCTGCAGAAACAAATCACTTTTAGCCCAAGCAAGCCTACTTGCCCCCATCTTTTTTTGCATTGGGTTTTTCAATTTCTGGTTTTTAATATATACAAATAGTAAATATCCCTATCAACAGCTTCTTAGTCAAATACACTACTTTCCAATTCGGCCGACCTCGCTTTTGCACAATAGATAATAACTCTGATTCACAAAATTATTATAAAAAAAATCAGAAGACCCCATCTTTCAATTTCCTACTCTAGCATAGCTTCTAGTGTTTGGTGTATTTTCAAAATGAAGGGTCAAAGATCAACTTGTAAATGTACCAACTTTGACAACTACTACTACTATCTTACCAATAAATTTATTGGTCTTGATAGTTTAGTTTATATATCAACTATTACTAGGGATCATGAATCATGCCTCTAAATAAACATTTTTTAGATACTATACTAAAAAGTTGATTAATAAAGCACCCAAATTAGTCATCATCTAAACGTAATAGAATTTCGTCACTAGAAAGCATACACACATCATGTAAATAGGAAGCTTCCAAGTAATTTCCATCAATTTTTAGTGTATATATCCAAATGTGACATTGCAGTCCAATCCACCCAAGAAAGCACCAAGGATGTAGTAGTATAATGTAATCACTCGTCATTTCCAATAATTGAATTATACTTTTACCACAAGTCTTGGTGAATCTTTTAAATAGTACTACCACTACTATAACCTTGTGTTTTTTGTGATGAAATATTTGACCCCACAACCATATGTTTCAAAATAAAACAAATACGAAGATAAGAAACAACAATTAGATCATGATCGGAAATTTTGTTATATACATTGATTTCAAGCTTGACAACAACAATTGGATGTCAGCTCCAAGATTCATAAACTTAAGAAATTTTGATAGATCCAACCCGGGGTTGGATCCATTCCTAAATACGTATTTAGGTAAAGCAAACCGCACTAGAAAAACCTACAAACGAGAGGGAAGCCACCTAAGGCTTCCCTCTCTAACGTCGCTAGCCTTTTGAATTTGATGCGGACATAACAAGGGATCGAGAATATACACAAGAACATACGACACATCGTCTCATGCTCATGAATAAGACCTAACCAAACCGAAATTGCAAAATGACCTAGACTTGAAAAGGCCACCAAAGAGGAACCTTGTCGGAGACTCTTGAGGCGCTTGGGTTGACTCGTCTGGGCTGCCCTTCACCCTAAGTATGGTCTGCCCAATTGTTTGCCTGATGGAATCTATTATCTTGGGGTCGACCGGGTACCCTGATGACTCACGAACATAGAACGTGTTGACAGCTTTGCCTGATCTTGTGGTCACTTCTGCTCGTGTTACAGTTAGGCTGTTCTCGCGGAATATCCTAGTGACATCGGACAGTAGCCCGATTCTGTCAGAAGTGCAGAGCTCTAGCTTCAAACCCTAGTTACGGAAGATCACATCATCAGTTGAAGATCATGTAAGAAACCATCCTAGCTATAATCACTCATGAAACGCGCTTCAGTCCTTACCTCAGAGACTCGTCGTTGGATTGCTGCTTCGAGACAATGAATCACCCTTTGTCTCTCAGCATCAGATTTGACTGGGGATCCATCAATGTGCCTAATGCAGTATTCCTTCAAATGAAAACATGAGATAAATTTAAGACTAAAAACAGAACACAATGCATAATATCTCATCATTTCATAGATTTAAAATGCTATTTATATACCTGATGCGCTTCTGCTCCTTCAGCTTCGACGTTTCCATGGAAAACAACGTATTGCATATCAGTCAAAGTGCAGACTATGTCAAAGAGGAGCTTCGGTCTATCCTTGCATCGGATTGTGACCACCGAGTAATCCCTGCCGTGCCAGTTAACAACGTTCACATTAGGCCTATCCTTCTCATCAGATGAATCCTCGCCCATACGTTCGTAATCCCTATCATCAAACATCATCTGGTGAAGGCGTCTCTCAGTGTGGGTCGCCCCGAGCGAGACCACAGTCTTGGCCTCCCGAGTTTTGTTGCTACCCTTGAGTACATTGCACAGGAGGCGCTTAACCAGGGTCAGCCTCTCCGGATCAATGATAGCTCCCCCCGTCTCCTCATCTGTGACTTGCATCACTGCTGCAGCTCGGGTGTTATGCGTCCACACCTCAGCATTCACCACATTGCATTTCAGGTTTGTTAGGACAGCACTCACTTCGGAGAGCAGCCCTGGTCTGTCACTGCCAATTAGTTCAATCGATGTGTGGTCCGTCCCCAACTTCACCCCAACTGATCTTCTCATTGAGGATGCAAAGCAAGAATCTGGACCAAGTGACTGAAAATGATAGTAGAAAGGAATCAATCAAGACTGCATTATGAATTCCGAAATGAAAATAGATGCCGAAAACTATCACAAGCAACACAACACAACTAACCTTCTGTATATAATCAAGAATCCCCTCATCAGTTATCTTGTTTCCATCATTATCAGTCACATTGAACACTAAAACAACACAAAGAAGTTGAAAAATCAACAATTTCATCCCATCTCAACAGAGGCAAACATGATTATCAAACTGAAAAGGGGGAAAGATATACATACCATCCATGAACCATCCTCCATCAGAGCATATATAAGCCTTGGTTATCATCAGATTGAGATCTGTGAGAATTTGCACAACTTCAAGAAGGATTCCTTGTTTATTAGCACTGTCCACCTACATTGAAACACAAAGAAATCAACAAGGGATCATTAGATTATCGCACAAAAACATCGATTTCAACGAATCAAAACCAAGCAGAGAACAGCAGATCAACCACACACCTGAATCACAGTGGCATTCTTACAAGATTCATTATCAATCACCACTCTGCAAATTAAGATTTAAACAAAAAAAAGTGTCAAGAAAAAGACCAACATTTTGAATCAAAACTAAATCAGAATAAAGAGAGAGACATAGTACCTCGGAGGATTCATTCTCCTAATGAGCTTCTCATATTCATCATCCATGTCTCTGGAGTAACTGACTGATGCTTCTGTATATAAGCAAAATTAGCAAGTTCAGACAAAGCCAAGATTTGATTCTTTTTTCTTTTGTTCTATTTTCCCCTCACAATAAAGAAACAGAGAATTAGTAAGAACACAGAATCACCACCACCAATCACAGAGAAGATGCTCAAACCAAATAGAAAATCATTAGATTTGGGGAAGGACTAGAAATCTAGAATGCCCCCCTATAAAAGGCCAGCCAATTAACAAGGTTTTAACCACCAAAAACAATAAATAAATAAAAAAAAAGATGCTGGCTTCCTTCTTCCTCAGTATACCGTGTATGGGGTGTGTGGGTGGCCCGGTGGGGCACTGTCTAACACACACACACGCACAGTACCAAAAAGAAACACACACACAAAGTGGAAGGTGTGAAACACAAGCACGGATATCATAGCAAATTACAGGCTGGAAACAACGAAGACTTATACAGAAAGTTCAAAAATACAGAAAAGTACACATATTATTAACGAACAAATCCCAAAGACCGTAAAAATCAATCAACAAACAGCTCCCGGGAAAAAAATAGGAAGAAGGGGGAAAAAAGGAAAGGAAAGATTTCTTTTTTTCTACAGAATTCACCAGAAATCCACCAAAACTAAACACGCACTTGACTTAATTTGTCAATTTCACATACCCATTGAAAAGTCTTGAATAATATTTGACTGAGTCACCGATGCCTCCCAATTTCAAAACCGGCAAACAAATAAAGAAAGAAAGGATCAAATTTGCTTCTCCGTTGGGGAGACTTAACACACTTTGCACCTGCCACTCTGTGTAAAATATGTTTGCGGCAGTTGTGTTGTGTGTGTGTGTGTGTATATATATATATGGCAGGTAGGTTGATGGGGTGGGGGCTTTCTATTTTCAGTTGGCCTTCCGATTCTCAGGCCTTAATATTTTTATTGATCCAAAAAATCAATAAATTTTGGAAGAAATGGAGAGAGGAAGATAGAGAATTGGGGGGGCGTTGTCGTGGTGAATATACTGGAACCATGTTGTACATGGCGTATTTTAGTAGTGGGCCCCGGCTGTTCGGTCCCCGTTTTGGTGGGGTGGGGATGGGGGCCTGCTAAAATGCGCCACCTCAAATATTAGTTTCAATTTCATGAATGATTTATTCAATAATATTACCGTTATTTAATTTGTCTTTAAACTACTACCACTTTAAAATCCGCTTAAATTATCTTTATTATCGATTTGTTGAGATTTTGCAATTAACCAAGATTTAGTTATTGATATAGCTTAATGAATTACGTGCTTTACCCTATCGGATTTCAACCAAACACTATCATATTTTAGATAGTGAAACAAAATTATGGCATTATACTAAATTAAACAATTTTATTTATTTAATTTGGATTCATATTAAGCCAAGTTAGCACCAAAATATTGATTTGCAAAATCAGAACATATTAATAGTTTGGTAACTTTACGTGAATTTAAATTTTGCATTGGAAATCTTAATTTGGCAAAACTTTGTATGCAAAATCATAATTTTGTAATCTATCATCGTGGTTGATTAGATTTGAATCTGATTGATTTAACACGCAATGAATAATATCGAAGTGAACGTCTAACGATAGAGGAAGTATGACGGTCATTTAATTTTGAATGACGAAGAAAAGATGAAGGTAAACTTTAATCTTAAAGAAACATAGTAAAACCAACGTATTGTGACCCTCCTCTTCAATCCCATCAAGATCCGCCAAAATAATGAATATCGAATACCATTAAATAAGATCAATTAGTTTGGGCACAATATTTTCTTTTATCAATAAGTGTGCACTATAACGGATTTAATGTTAGGGATTAGCTGATTTGATTTATAGTACTGTCTGAAAATCCAGGAATATGTGGGGTGAATGAATAATGAGTGCTCTAGTATTGATTAAATATCTTGATTTATTGAAATATCTTAGGTTCATTATACTTATTTCAATTTTTGGAGCGGTAAATTTTTATGTTTTATTTATCGTAGACACGTGTTAAAACAGTGTGTTTAAATACTCCTAGGTTTAGGCAGAGACAAAATGAGTATATAAATGTTTTTGGTAACGGTTTTTTTACCATGTCTATTCAAATGCTGCACTGTTACTGTAATAATTAACTGATTACTAGAATGGGATATTTACAGCACTCGCATAGTTATGAATTCTGTTAGGACAGTTATCTTTTTGATTTAATACTATATTCAACATTTCTTGGTACTATCATAATAAAAAAATAATTGTTGGTAAAAGTATAATAAGTAGTACTACTATAGTACTCAAATTGGTAGCATACCTGTCAAATCAATTTGAAAAAAATAGGAATAGTGGTTCCTAAAATTGCTAAATTTTTGTTTAAATTTGGTATTTCTCGCTAATTTTAAAATTGATTTAAATATCGCAAACTTTGCATTATGTTTGGTATTTCCTAAAATGACCCAATTAAATATTTTTATCAAAATCTTTTTTTTGAGCAACTGTGATAAGTATGATTTATGATATTTTAAACTACTTTTTAAGTTAATAACAAGTAGGATAAAAAGTAACGTAGAAGACCACATTGTGATTTAATTGTGTCTAGTATAATAAAAATGTCTCGTAAGTTAGTCAAATATGGTAATAAACATGTTATGGGAAATATCAAACCAAGTGCAAAATTTGTGATATTCTAAACCAATTTTAAAGATTATGGAAAAGACCAAATATTGGCCAAAGTTTATGATTTTAGGGACCAATATCGCAAAAAACATGTTATGATAAATTAGTCATGGATCTAGTATATATCCGCGGTTACCCAGTTTGACAGTAATATGATCGAACTATATAAAATGTAGTACAATACATACAAAGAGAAAGGAAAATAAAACGTTGTGTTCAAAATCTATTAACATAACTTTCACGCGATTTCTTTATTAATCTACGGAACATTTATTTGCGGACTGATTGATTAAGTAGTATTGTAGTACTAATTGGCGATAGGGTTTATATTTATTTAATCAGACTATGGTAGTAATTAATTGCAGGACGGCCACCCGAGAATGCAGCCGCCACCATACATTTACACATTTGACACAAACCCTAATTTTGACGGACATTAGTTGCCCCACATGATGAGGGCAGCCAAATTATACTAAAAAAATATATCTGCAAAATACATACATATATATACAAACAGTCGTGTGTGTGTGTAAGTTATATAGTAATAGTATTACCAATATTTAATGATGGTCAAAATAAAATTAGATTTGTGGTGATGCTTCACATAAGCATGTCTTGCGCTACATTGCTGGTGGGGGTGGCTGCATTTCATGCCTACCCACATGCTCCTCCATATATTCTGCTTCCCACTTTTATGTGTTTTTTTTTTCTTTTAAGAATCTAAATAAAAAAAATTATACATTTATTTAAATGGAATATATTCACTAAACTTATATGAACCAAAACTCAATGGTTGTTGAAAATTTTTAAAAAATAGCTAGGCTTAGTTGTTAAAAGGAAGCGAGAAAATAATTAAAATTAAATTAATCATAATCGATCCTGAATTAATTGTAATCAAGTTATAATCAAAATTGGAAAGTTGTCATAGGAATGAATGCATGTAATTTGCTAAATTGTTAAACTTTGGAGATAATGTTATAAATATAACATTTGGTGATAGAGTAGGTATAGGATACGACTTGGCTCTGGTATGTGTGTGTGATTACTATAAGTAGGTCTTTTAATTCTCAGTGTTTTGGATATAGATTCCACATAATACTCCCATTATTTTGCTCATTGTCTGCCCTGCAATATAACCAATTTTGAGATAATGTTTATTATGATCAATTTGATTTATAATTTTATACAAGTAATTTTTTATTTGGTCGACCATATTAAATTGAATAATACAATAATATATATCGAGATATGTTAATATTTCTTATTAATTATTTGGATGAATTGTGTCCTTATAAAAGCAACTTTAGTTTTGGAAAAACACCATGTTTAACTAAGGATCGAAAATTTGTCGTACCCATCTTATTTAGGGCAAACCAACAAAAGTTAATGTCGCCTATCGATCTTAAGCTTTACAAAAAACCTCAAAACACGATTTTTGGCCTTCCACTTAAAATTTTGTTGGCTTTAATATGCATAAAGGTGGAAATTATAGGCCTCCTACCAAAAAAGCAAAATTTTGAAACCATTTTGCAGTAACTAATTTTTTCACACCAAACAATAAATTTATCTTTAAAACGAATGTTACTTTTATGTGTTACAAAACGTTCAAGTTATAAAATAGCGAGTGAGAATTGCAGTATAGAAACTGTTCGGTATATATATACCAATCATAACAAAATAGGTATGTCACTTTTCTATGCGACTGCCGCTTTTCTCTGTTATCTAAGAAACTACAGTTTCGCGACAATAAAATTCGTTTGTACTTTTTATTTCAACAAATCTTGAAAATATAATGCCTAGTCATAATTTAATGGAATATTAATCCAACGTGAACTTAATCACTTATATAGTACTACATATATAGTACTCCCTCGAATTCATCAGGAAATTTCATGTTGTTGCATTATCATATTTTAAGTAACAATCGAAATATCCAAATATATATATACTACTGTATAATTTATTGACAAAAGGAAAAATAAATAAAAGGTATGTGTGCACTCCAAATCACCCTAAAAAGGTTTAAAACTACTCATTTATATGGAGTAGCTAAATAAACTTGATGAATAAATATAGTAAATGAGAGACACGTCCATTAATTAGTAGACAAAAAGCCGAAATTCTGGAAAATTGTCAAGTTTTGGAAACCCACTTAGGAAAAATAATTTTTGCATGAATTTGTCGAATGGTTTCCCATTTTCACAAAATAACATCAAAAGTGATGTACGAATCAGCTTCATCTTTGAGGATTAAATTAAACGTTGCTTTCCCCACGCCATAGACAATCTATTTCCCACCAATTTTGTAAATTCCGATTTCTAAAGTCACGTCCAAGCATTATTATTGATTAACTTAATTATTTACTTGATGGAAATAAATTCGATTTTATTTTGAAATTATAGTACTACTACTAATAACTATTCATCCGAAAATTTAAAATAGTACTACGTATTTGTAATTATGTGTATCGAATATCTATACTCTAATTTTCAACGATTTTGTTCTATCAATCATACTAAGTAGTGGTGTGGCTTGTCTTATCATTACCAAACTCGTTCGTTAAATAAAAATTTGTCTTAGAGATGATTCAATGTTTTTCTTGAGATTGACACGATATATGTTTTACATATATTAATAGTGAAAGATCACTGTCCACATGTTTTCACTTAGTAATATATTTAATTTTCAAGCATATATACTGTATATAATTATATTTTCCTGTGTTATTTCTCTTCTTTTCATTCAAAATGTCCATTTTTCTTTTTTAGTTGATCTTATTTAAAATGTCTATTTTCTATATTCAGAAATAAATTCTTCTTCTCTTATCTTATCTTTAAATATTCAACTACATTTTTCTCTCTATTTATAACGCTTAACAATAATATGAACATCTTGAATAGGGCGAGGAAGTAGTTTGGAACTGTAATATGTTACAACGTGCAAACCTAACTCACCTAAAATCAGTATCTTGCTCTTTAGATTATATAGCCGGTTTCATTAGAATCCAATCTTGCACACAAATTTTGTTTACTACCAGGAGCACTAAATTTCAAATTTTTCTCTAGAAAAAAGTTTTAAAACCAGTACTCTCTAAACCATTTGGATGGGAAAATTAAGTCTATACTTCATAGTTATAAAAATAGTGAGATATTTTTAAAAAAAGAAAAAATAAAAGGACTAATTTTATACTTCCTTGATCCTAAGTTAGTTGAGTCGTAATATTCTTTTTTAGATTGTCCTAAGATAGTTGAGTCATTTTATTTTTGATAAAAACTTTATCTTCTTTTAAATTTTACTCTTTTTTTTTCTCTTTTAGTATCTTTAACACGTCAATTTCTTAATTCTCGTAATAAAAAAATATCTTAAATGCCTTGGAACCGAGAGAATACTATTGTAAGTGGTAACAGTACAATAAGTGCACAAATAGTGACACTATCTGTCCAAATCAGATTCACAACCTAGTCACCAGTCAAATAGATAAGTCACTTTTTAATACTAGTAATAAATCAGAACTAAAATTAGTAAAAATAAAATAAAATGTTCATGGGGAGTCACACCGACGCACGTGACTACTGCGCGCTTCTGCAAACAGCTAAAAAATCAATTTATTTTATTTTTTATATTTATAAAATTTTGTTTTCATGAAATGGGCCAAGTATGGGCCGGGGCTCAACAAATATTCTTTACTTACCTTTTCAGCTTTTATTTTATTCCTCTTTATTAATTAAATAATCTAAATACTTACGTCCCTTCAGCAATACGAAGAGTCCGGCGCTGGGCCCACATGTCCACGTCAGAAGAAATCTTGAGGGGGTAATCTTGAGATTTTCTGACGCCATAAATCTGCTTTATACTTTTTGTCCCACCAAAATAATTTTGCTTTTTAAAAAAATACTCACCCTATTCCATTATAAATGAAAATTTTACTTTTAAACATGAAATTTTATATAGTGCAGTATTTTATGAGTTAACGAGAACGAGAATAAAGTAAAGAAGATGAAAAAATCAAAAATAATGGAGTATTATTTTTATTTTTAAAAATGTTATATTTTTAATGAGATGACTCATAAAGGAAAACGTTTAATTTTTTATGGCAGAGAGAGTATAAATTGAAAGTTTGAAAATGTCTATGTATGAAATTTATGAAAGAAATTTATATCTAAGTCTATAACTTTTCTATAGTTTGGTTAATATTAATTTTAATTATTATATTTTTATTTTCACAAATAAAAATTTGTACTTTTTTACTATATGCTAACCGGCAGAGTGACAAAAATTAAACAACTTATACCGATATACTCCTCCGTTCCATAGTAGAGTCATTTTGTCATTTTGGTATGTTTCGTAGTAATGGAGTCATTTCTCTTTTTAGTAAAAGTCAATACTACATTTGTTTTCGCTTATTTTACACTCTCTTACTTTATTCTCTCTTTATTTATCTATCTTTTATGTTTCTTACTTTATTCTTCCTTTACTTGATCTCACTTAGCAAAAAATTTCTTAAATCTCGTGGCGAAAAGAAATGTCTCCACTACCGCAGAACAGAAGGAGGACTTTACATATATGTTTGGATGGGATAAATCTCATATTGTTACAATACTTCATCTTTTGATAGTATATTTTTATTTCAATGTGAAATTTATTATGTATCTACAGTATATTGTACTCCATATGTTTAATAGTAGTAGAGACATTTCTTTCCGGTATGGAGATTAAGAAAATTTATGTTAAGTGGGTCAAATAAAGAAAAAATAAAGTAAGAATAAAGATAAAGAGAATGACTTTATTACTATGGGAAAAGAAATGACTCCACTACTGTGGAACGTACCAAAATAGCAAAATGACTCCACTGCTATGAAACTGAGGGAGTACATTTGTCAATTTACTACACTAAACTTTAGTATACAGTATATCATACTTTTACTATATACTAAGGTGGTGTTCGGTTTCCTAGATAAAATAATACCAAGATATAATCTAGGATTGAGTTACGAAACTATCCTAGTCATAGGGGGTTAGCTATGACTAACTATCCCATGATTATCCATCTAGAATTGAGTTGAGAGACTAAATCTCATGAACCAAACACACTATTAATTTAATTCAGAATACAATCTTGCAAACCGAACATCTGTAAGACTCTTACAAACTAGGAATACCCATTCACAATTCATTGTTGGTAAATCACTATATTGAATATGTATATTCCATTAGCCTTGCCACATTAATCTTTTAATCATTTTCTGGCATATAAATCATGGACTCTTCTATCAAGTTTTGTGGCACCTCCATGTCAGTTTAGATTTGCTTCACTCTAGTAAGTGAATCTGTTACATAGGAGGGATTTTGTAATTTTATATTGTGCCACTTATGTTCATAATTTTCAGCATTGTTGCAAGTTTATGAATACTTAGTTAGAAGTAATTGAAGATAGATGTGCATGTTTATGATTCATCGACGGCATTGAACAATATGTCAACATTATATATAGCATGTTGATTTTACTTGAATGCTTTGGATAGCTCTAATTGTTGATTAAAACTGTGTCAACCCAAGCGTTTAAGAGATAATCTTAATTGTAGAGAGAATACATTTTTTGGAGGGTGGTGGACAAAAGAGGAAAGGTCAGTTCCTCGTGAAGTAGCATTTAGGGCAAGAAAATTGTGGTCCAAATCAAGAGATGCAAGAATTGAGAATAAGTAGAAGAAGACGATGACAAAATACGATCTAGACAGTCGCCCTTTTTCTATTACAATTTCCCCCAATATTTCGTTCATTTTATTAAGGTTGATCTCAGTCATAGTATATGTATTCCACGATATTAAAATCAATTAATTATTAGTATAATATATTTATTTTATAAGGACTCAAAATTAAAAACACAATTAATTTTGTTCAAATTTTTTTAAAAATTTGCCAAAATTGAGGATGTGAAGGGAAAACACCACAAAGTTGATAACACAATCAACTGCACGAATTAACTTAGTATACTACGTACTCTTTTCGTCGCCTATTAAATGTTACTCCCTCTGTACTCTTTTCGTCGCCTATTAAATGTTACTCCCTCTGTCCGTATAGTATAATTTGACCTAGTATTCCATTTCGATCCGCTCCAAATAATTTAACCCATTTCACTTTTACTATTTTTTGTAATGGACTCTATATTCTACTAACTCATTCCGACTCACATTTTATTATGAAACTAATAAATAAAAGTATGACCCACATCCCATTAACTTTTTCAACTCATTTTTCATTACATTTCTTAAAATCTGTACTCGGTCAAAGTACGTTGAGTTATTAGGACGGAGGGAGTAGTATATAATTTGACACTTAATCAAGTTTTAATTAAATTATTATATAAATCTGAATTAAAATACGTTTGAGCTAGTCCTGTCCCATTTGAGGGGATGGTGCTTTCGCTAATATCTCCTCCATCAATTTGAAAACGACACACTCTCCAGTGAAATTTGTCATCAATCTTCTGAATTTAATTAATTAATTGTTTGTTACCCACCAAACAATCAAGATGAAATTGCATACCCCACTCCCAATTTTTATACTAAATTGTAAAATCTCCAGCTAATTTTCAAAACACAATTACAAATCTTTACAATTTATGTGAAAATGCAAAATCTCCCAAAGAGGAAATGAATTGCATAATTGAAGAACGTACATGTGAGTGGATTTGTTAGATTCGTTACAAATTAGGAAGGAACAAGCTTTGGGTCTGCCCTATGTTGATACAACCACTGAAAATGTCAAAAATAACCGTGCACCAGCTTTTATGTCACTAAAAGTAAAGATTCTCAATTTTTTTTTACAGAAAATCTTGGTGAAGTCAATTATCACATGCACGATATGAAAAATCATTCTGTCTATGTATTTTGAATATTGTTACAAGTACAGAGTCACAGTGAATAATAGTCAAGTGGGCGTGTGTGGAGAGATAGAGGACCACGAGAAGAAGAGTAGCCCACAATTGCTATGAAACCAATACAATACTTACAACTTGATGTGTAAATTGAAGAGATTACTATAGACTATAGTGTAGTTAATTTATGTGGGTGGGGAGAGACTTTGCTTCTTCTTTTTTTCTGAAATTTTTATCTTTTTTCGAGTTTTGGATATTAAAGTACAAAAACTAGAACAGAAATGTGTTTTTTTCCCTTTGTTTCGTTGTCTTGATTTTGTTCCTTTCTTGTGTATCATAACTATGATTTGTTAGTAGTAATTTTTAGACGGGACTATATATATTAGGGGTGGCGAAACGGGTTACCCGCGGGTACCCGCACCCGACAAGTCGGGTACCCGTACCCGATTTTAGCTAAATTGGTTGTCCCAATACCCGCCCCGTGATATACCGGGATTATCCGATACCCGTGTCGGGTATCCCGTACCCGGCATTGCGGGTACCCGTACCCGACCCGAAATTCGAATAAAAAATTTGAAAACCATAATAATCGTCAATGTTCCCTAATTTACTTAATTAATATTGATGGTAAACTTTGAATAGATTAAGTAAAAGTGAGGGGACTCTACAGCTAGTTCCGATGAGTTTTCAATTGTATGTTCGTCGGAATATAAAAATGTTTCAAAAGAACTCTTATAAACATTTCATTTTCTTCACTCATTTTGGAAAAATAATAATATAAATACTCTTCTCTACATTATTATCTCTCTTACTTTATTTTTTCTCCATTCTAACTATTTATTTTTAATTTTTCAAAATGGATGTGTATATGGCTATTACTATTTAACTATTTATTTTTTTCTCTAATTTAACTATTTGAAACGCCTCTATTAATATGGAATGGAGGGAGTATTAAAAATGATATATGGCTCTAACACTAATATTAACGGGTATTAACGGGATTAACGGGTATACCCGTACGGGTAGTGGGTATACCCGCTACCCGCAAAACTCTAAAACACACTATCCGATCCCGCCCCATTTCCCGTTATCGTCGGGTATCGGGTACCCGATACCCGCCGGGTAGTGGGTCGAGATGGGATTTACCCATTACCCGCTACTCATTTTGCCACCCCTAATATATATGCTCATTTTAATTTTAGTCAGTGAAAATAAAAAGATATCCATACTTAAAAATATGTAAAATAATAAACCATAAAATTAGCTAGTACTCCACTATAATTTACAAAATGTGGAGTAATATTTAATTGCATTTTTGAAATTGTGTGTGTTTCATTTTTGTCTCCCCATAAAACTGCATGATGGGATGTGAATTAGTTAGCTATTTAGTTATTCACCTATATATCCACCGACTTCGGATATTTTGATACCCTTTGGCATTTAATTTACTAATGTAAGGTGTTTTTTACTATCTATTTTACCCACATTTCTTAAAAACCACCATCTCCTTTTCTAGAGGATCGTCAATGTATATTACTACCACACTATTGAATTCCCCTTAAATGTGGAATTTGATAGCTGTTAACTTTTTTTCCTTGGGATAGATTCTCCGCGAGATTACAATTTATGGTAAATATATATGCAATCATTATTCATGATTAATTTAAAGATGAGAATAGGAGTTCCTAATTTATATATTAAAATTATTTTATTAAGTCGCCGCAACATATTAATCAAACCTCAAGTCCTTAACATCCAAAACATGATGAGATTTGGAACTATATATGAATCCGAATTTTAATTTATTCACAAAAACGAAGAACATAAAATGGTTCCTTATCATCCAATGATTAAAAACGGTTCCTAATGCATATTTTGAAATGAGCAATGATAAACAACCAAATTTTGTACAATCAAAATAAAGTTATATTAATAATTTGATGTATTAATTATATATTAAAATTATAAATATAGTAAGTGAATAAGTTAAAAAGACTTATTAGCCTTTAACCTCATTTTTTATATTTATATTTAAATTTTCTTTCTATTATTTTTAAAATTTTGAATTAAAGTATGCACTAGTTACATATATAATTCTAAAAAAATAAAAAAATTATAAAAAATCATAAATATATAACCACAATATTATGCACTTTCCATGTACTATATATGTATCTAATATTTTAATTAAATTCATAAATAAACCTATTTTTTTGTTAAATAAACAAGAATTTGGTTGTACAAAATTTGGTCACATAGATTTATTGTTTTGGGGACGTACATAATTATTACATCCTTGATATAGTATTAAAAATTAAATCCAAATATTGGACGTGGAGATGGTAAAGCCATTGAAATTAACCAAGGCCACTTGACAAACGCGTCATGCATGGTACCACTTCAAAGGACACACGATTAGCCATGCTAGGTTGGCAACAAGTAGTACAATTTTAATTTTACATCACGTGTGCTATTTATTCGTTCAAAATAATACTCCCTTCATCACTAGTAAATGTATTTGCATTTTTATAATGCACTAATTACATTTATAATTCTAAAAAAATAAAAAAATTATACAAAAATCATAAATATATGACCACAACATTATACACTTTCCATGTACTATATATGTATCTAAATATTTTAATTAAATGCATAAATAAACCTATTTTTTTGTCAAATAACTTAGATTTTGGTTGTACAAAATTTGGTCACATGGATTTATTGTTTTTATAAAGGTGTAGATATGAGAAAAAGTGTAATTTATATTTTTCTGATATGATAAAGCACACCAAACCTAAAAATGGTCAAACTAGTAGGAGTAGTACACAATTAATCAACTCATAATATAAATACAATAAAAAAAAAAAAACTAATAATTCAGGGATTCTACCTAAAAAAACAGTTTTAGAAAGAAAAAAAAAACAGAAACGAACTAACAACACACATTACTATGTGTCTACGTCGTGTGTCAATCCCCATCGACCAAAAAACAACACTGCGATATCACCACCACCACTTGAAATACCAACAATGGAAATAGGCATAACTCTAATTAAATTCATTTTGCACCGAACCTAAAATGTTGGTGGCCTTTTCCTAATTGATAGCTAGGGGAAGACATAATGTACGTTTTGGCACATTCGGTTTACATAAAATATGGTAACACTTAATATTTATCGTTTGAATTGAATGAATACATAGGCCTTTACGTATAATATTGTACTCCATTATTTTACACATTTTACATAGTTCCATTTCATATTGTTGAATGTAACAACAACTGATCACGTGGGTGACAGTTGGTTTTACATCTTTCATTGTCGATTTAAGGAACTAGAATTTCAACAAACTCAATATTTGTGCAATTAAATTTTGAAAAATTAAATGTGATGTTTTGAAAGTTGTAGGTCCAATAATTAAGAGGTCATTCTTTATGAGCCCAAAAAGGCCGATCAGCTTCTATTGTTGTTTATTGATAGTTTTTCTAAACTTTAGAACCTTTGTAATTGGGTTTCATTTTTTTTTACAATAAAGCGTAACTCAGTTGGTAAGACGTTTCTTTTTTAACCGATAGGTTGGAGATTCGAATCATCATAAGGGTAAATGATAAACTAATAGAAATCCATGAGTTCCATCCTAAAACTAATTGGTGATAGGAGGAGGGCCCATGAGACTTATATACTAGTTTCAGTTTTCTCTTGACACCGATGTGGGACAGTCATATGTTATATTTTTAGTTTCAATTGTCAACACCCTCCCTCAAACCCGGTTGGACTTTTTCTAATCGATTGGACAATCGGCCCAATTTTTTTTCGATCGTCATATGTTATATTTTTAGTTTCAATTGCCAACATGAACCATTGTTAATCTTCTTTTGAAAAAAAAAGAAAAAAGAAAAAAATTAAGGTTTCATTTTTAAATTGAATGTTTATTTTTTTTTCTTTATTGGGAGTGAATAATGAATTACAATCAATAGTACTATTTTAGGGCAAATATTTTGATCAAACCTTAATTAAGGTTATACTTAATGAAGGAGTATAAAATAAGACTGATATTTGAGGCAAAAAATCACGTGTGTTTTCGGCCACCTACCAAACAATTCGGCAGTGATTAAATGTTAGATCTGAAAACTTCATAAATATTTGTTTGGTTAGTAATTTCTCTACCATTATCTATAGTAGTCCTTTGTAAGAGATGGAGAGAGAGATAATTTGACTAATCACCTTTGCTTATTATATATAGCAACATAAAAAGATGATTGCTCAATTTTAATGCCACCTAACTAACGAACTAACCATTCATTAAACCAACTTTTCATGATGCTTGCTTTTCGACGAATCAATCCAAAATGGAAAAATAGGTAGAAAAAGAACTAGAAAAAAAAGAGATAAACATATTAAAGGAAAACTAAGATTGTTGTAATAAAGCAATGAAGAATGAAGGAATCAAAGGAGATCGAGGAAAGACTCGAGAAAGGATCAAGCCAATAAAGTAAAAAAATAATAATAATCAAGAATTAAATAAATTGATGTACATACTCTAATTGTATTGAATTTTTTTTATTAAAATCTAAAATAATACAACCATGAGATAATTTTAGCGTTTTCACGTATTTTAATTTTAATTTTAATTTATACGAAAGATGGAGTTCTGATTGAGAATCCTTTTATTATCGGGTACTTTGATTTATTGGTCAATACAAGCAAAATTTATTGCGGAAATCCTCAAAAAGTTTATTTGTAAGATATCAATGGAAACTTCATAATTTGATGATACTGAATCTATTAATGATTATTTTTGTCTTATGGCAAAGACAAATTTATATTTTTGTTAAAGTATTTAATTTATAGTTTTATGCGTTGATATATATACTCTTACTTAATGTTCTTCAAATAAAGAAATCTTTTAGTTTTGTGGTCCGATTTTTGGGCTGATGGTGAAGTGCATATTTTTTTTCAAGTTGTAATAAATTAATTAAGTATACAAATAACTAATGGATTATAAAATATCTTAGAATTTTAGTCTTTTTTTTTGTGTGTGTTTGACAAATAAAGTTTTAAGCCTCTTAAAAGACTTTGTCTAAATATATAATTGATCCATTTAATGAATCTTGAAATGACCCATATACGTAAACTCTTAATGGGCCGCTAAAATACCTTTATTAAACTTGGGCCCCTGCCGATTTATTTCTTTTGGAAGTTGAGTTTTGAACTAAACATGCCACTGCTATAAAAAATCCCAATTTCCAATATTATTGGGAATTTTCATAAAAAGACTTTTTAAAATTAAAAATAAATTCAACTATAAAAAGACTATCTTTTATGATAAGATATCCATTTTCTTACATTTTCTGAGGTAATAGGTGCATTTTGTGATTTTTTTAAACTGAAATATGAGCAAATAATTCCCTTTCTTTTTCAATTTTTAATATTTTGACAATAATAGAGCCAACAAAATGAAAGTGGAATCCATCACATTTTTTACTTTTTTGGCACTAGAAGGATCGTGACTAGGTGGGTGGTGCTCAACCCACATACATTTTCGAAATAGCTTTGAATTACACATGAAAATGGAATTAAAAAGCTTGAAAATGTTGTAAACTGCGATGTTAGTCTTTTAGTTTGCACATTCTATTTTCTATCAGAGGAATGTTTCTTTCCATGAGATGAGATACGTCTTGGTAATGCTATTGGTTTATGAGTCGTCTACAAAGATAAACGTCTTCGTGTCGTAAGTAGCAACACTGCAGACAATACGAGACGAACTCGAAATAGTGATGACATATATAGCTTTGACAATGGATGTAGAAAGCATTTTTGTATGCTTGTATGTCATGCAAAAAAAATTAAAAACAGGTGAATGCAAAGACATGATACCTTATTTATAAGCAAAACCAATCGGCTGAAGCATGCAATGGTCGTATGTGATTTACAACACATTACTTGTGCACATAATTATTACTGTATATGTAATGGTGAACCTTAGTAATACTTAATCAATGTAGGATTAATTAATCTATTCTTTAATCACACAACTCTATATTAAAGTGAGAAACTTCAAACCGCTATTTTTCCTTCACCAAAAAATGAATTAGAGAAGTTGATCGAATATGTCACAATCATCTACTCGAAACATAAAATTTTATACTACCAGAATTGATTTAGAGAAACCAAAATATGTCACGGCCATCTACTAGGAAACGTATATAAATCCTATATCATTTAATTTCTCAAAATTTAAGATTTTTTACTCGTACAACCCGATCAAACAGGTTTCATTATGTAAAATTCCGACACAAAATTCATGTTGTCATTATTGAGAAGATAATTTTATTTTATTTAAGCAAAGACTGCCAAGAAAAAATGCACAAATTAACCACAGGAAGTGGTAGGTTCAAGTGTAATCAAGCTAAGAACTTTTGAAAGATGAAACATTTGTAGTATGGGTTAGAAAATACGAAGTCTGCATTTGCAACAACCTATCTTCAAATATAGAAATGCAATCATGCATCTACATATAAAATGTATTTTTTTAAGGTAATGAGAAATGATAGTTTTTTTTTTTTGCTATTTTCACTCCCCAATACAAAAGTTTTCTTTTTGGGAACAAGAAGATTAATTTCACACCATTTTCAAAGTTTACAAGTATGGTTTTGACAGCTTTTCTCTTGTCATTGAGCAAGCAATAATAGTACGCACTTCCAAATAAAGAAGGAAAATAAATGGAGTATAATTTTCAATCGGGACCATGTAAAAGGAGAAAATAACTATACAAGAAAATTAATAAATAAAAATAATAATGTTAAAGAATTACAGTACAGTTTCTAGTGGTTGAATAAGTGCATATATTTCGAGCAATTTGAGCTGTTTTGATTGAGATTGGAGAGAGTACCAAAAAAAAGTGTGTTATGGGATAACGAAAGGAGGGAGGTACGAAAATAGCATTTAATCCAAAAAATTATTTATTTATTTTTTATCTCAATCGATATTACTTCTGTTGTCTAAAAACTATAGTACATACTAATTCATTATATATATTGCATATCTAAAATGACATCGTTTTCTTGAATGGATAGTTACGATAGTACATGTAGATCGTTAGATTGCTACATCACACCCTTAATGCATCGGATTGCCACGTAAGAATTAATTTGGCCACATAAGAATTAATTTGACCGAAATTATAAAGAGTAGAGAGAATAGAAAGCTCGAACTGATGGTGAATCGGGTAGAATTTTCCGGCCAACCGTCCGACCAAGGCGTGGCGGTGGTGGCGCCGGCGTTAGAATGCAAATGTTTTTCGAAGTTATGTAAGAAAGGACTAATACTAAGATTTTCAGATTTTTATATACTTTGCCTCAAAAAGCAATCCAGACGAGAACAGATGAGGCTACATAAAAAAGTTGTTTAACCTTTTCATTACCTTTTTTTGTTATTAATTAGTATTTCCTTACTTTTCAAAAGTTGAATCAACTAAAGAAGATTTTCGATTCCCTTATTTTTCCTTTCCTAAAAATATAAACATCAATTATTTGCAACCGACGCAAATCAACAAATACAAACACATTCCTTCCACAGTATATAACGGTTGATTCATGTTCCTTCACATTGTTTATGATTTAACAATAATTTTGTCCTTAAACTTTTTGCACAAATAATAGAAGCCTAGCCTCCCTTTTCCCAATCATTAGTGCATTTTGAGCCTATGTTAAAAGAATAGGAGATGCCAATGGGAACACACATGTTCTTCTGTATAATAAAGCAATTTATTAATCAATAGTATAATAAAATAAATAGAGTATTAGTTAAAAAAAATTACAAATAGACACAAATTTCACCAACAATCTTTAAATAAAACGAAATAAACACACACAAACACCAAATCACACTGGAAACAAAGATTATAGCGTGGTCAATCACAAATTTAAACTCTGACCCACTATTCAATCGAAAATGAACACAAAAAAATAAATATAACAGTAGCACACTGCACACGTACAATATAAAAAAGATCAAAGCACCAACCCCGACCCCCGGAGCTTCTCCTCCGCGATCCGATCGAACCTCGCGGCCATCTCTTGATCCAAGTAATTCCTCCAATCCCCGACCACCCCCCGCCGGAAGAAAACCCTATTCTCCTCGCCCGACGCCAGCTTCCCGCTCCGGTTCACCTCCAAACCACTCAAACCCTCGAAGCTACATAGCTTTAAAACATCCTCCACAGCACCCTTTTCCTCCTCCTCCGCCGTGAAAGGGCACCCTAGAAACTCGGCCAGCCGCCTCACCTCCTCCCTCGGCCTCTCCTTCATCTCCTCAAACTTTAGAAACAAAACCCTATTGCTATCCTCCCGGCTAAGCTCCCAATACCCGAGGATATGGTCCCAGCACGGCCCGAAAAGGCTCACACCGCGGCAGAACATGTCGAACGCTTCACGGATGGAGTTAACCGGGGAATCGATTGGCTTGAGGCCGTTGGTGAAGTGGTGGAGGGAGACGAAGATGTCCTTGGGGTTTCGACAGAGGTAGACGATTTTGTTGTTGGTGATGGATTTGGGGAGGGAGGAGAGGGGGAGGTGGGTGGAGAAGAGGCGGGGGGAGGAGAGGTCGGGGATTCGTCCATCAGTGTAGTGGTGGATCTCGAGGAAGGGGACGAGGGAGTGGGGGTTGGAGGAGGTGAGGGGGTGGGAGGAGGGGGAGGAGGGGGGGAAGAGGGAGCGGTGGAGGAGGGAGAAGGAGATGGCTTTGAGCCAGGTGGTGCCGGATTTGGGGGTGGAGACGAGGAAGATGTGGTGGGGTTTGGGGAGGAAGTGTTTTTGGCAGGAGAGGACGCCGGCGAGGTGGCGGACGGGGTACCAGAAGCCTTGGTATTGGTAGAGATGGGAAGCAAGCCAACCCTTTTCTTTGGGGAGGCTGGAGATGAAATGCTTCACTTCTTCGCTTAGGGTTTCTTCTTGTTGGAGGTATTTGGGAGTTGGGGGATTAATCGTTTCTGATCCCATTTTCTTCTCTTTTGCTTAGTTACTTGCCATGTTTGTTGCATGGTGGATTTAGATATAGGGAGAGGAGTGTGGACGGGTGGGTCCCGCTAGGACTATAGAAAATAAGAAAATCGAAGAATTTCCTAGGAATAATATACTGTATGATGTGGAATATTGAGTCCGTAATAGAGAGAGACCGAGAAAGAGATAAATTTAGTAAAGTATTAGAGGGAAATAAAATATGGATAAAATAAGAGAAAAAATGATAAAAAAGTGAGTAATAAATTAAGAATAACTTACTAGACTAATTCACAGCAATAATAGGAGTATTTTTTTTTTTTGCATGGCTTTTATGAAATGCGAGTTGAAAATCTAGTGGAATACGGATCAATTTTTCATAAAATTTATCAGTCCCAAGTTAATCGATTCTTAGTTTTTTTTTTGGGACATCTCAAACTAACTAAGCCATTTTTCTCTTTGACAAAAATCAATTATTTTAATTTTCTTTAATTATATATTCCTATATTCTTATTTTCTTCCCATTTAACATCATTTGAATAAATAATAAAATGTTGAACCTATTTATTATTTATAACAAAAGTGAATGGGATTTAATTTGTATTAGACGAGTGAAAAGCAGATGAGATTTTTATTAATGACCAATAGAGTAGAGTATAGGTAGTACTAATTAAAACTATAATATGTAGGTCACGTGATATTTATATCATGGTGGCAGCAGCAATTGAGGTGTATGTCCTGAAATGGCAGTTTTTGGAGCCATATTATTTGGCGATCTTGGGGCACATGATATTGCAGTTTTAATATGCCTTTACGTATAAGTGGACTTTATTTATCTTTTGCAGATCTTGTGAAAGTATACACCAAAACTATGCAACAATTATTATCTTCAATAATTGATCAAATTAATGAGCTCATCTATTTACAACAATGGGCCAATGGCACATTCATTTGGAGCAAAAAGTGACACATCACACACAAATATGCAAATTCTTTTTAGCAAACTCAGACGATTGCCAGTTAAGCGACTGTGCTGTTTGGACTAAAATTTGGATCGGTTAATTTCATTTCAAACGTGTTGAATTCAATGAACTGCGTGCCTTTGAACTAAAACTAAAAGAGTCTGAGGAATGTATTATTTTGTAATTCATGAATATTTGGTTTGTTGCTAGAAATATGAGTTTGAGTTAGTACCTCATTTGAAGGAAGGAGATGGGCTGCGTATTACTACATTTTAAAGTTATAATCCAGAGCATTAAATACACTTTAGGCATATTTGTTTTCAAGAGAGTTCTAAGTTTGGACTTTGTAGTGAAAATTCAAATGTTGCAATTGCATTGTGTAGAATAATGAGATTAGTGTATTATTATTTTCTTTATGTAATTGGATGCAGATAACATTTCAATCAACTATGTTCATTAAGATATTCTTCGATGAAACACCCAAAGTCGCTCGATATACACAATCAACAAGAGAAATATTATAGTTTGCAGCAGATTTCTGTCCTTATTTCCAAATCCTATAATTTTTTGGAATGGTGTCTGAAACCAGAATTTTGCATTGGATAATCAGAGTATTTTTGTTTTTTTATGAATTTGGTGACCTAGAATTGAAGTTCATTCTCAAAAATATAGCATTATTTGTATTTGTTCATAGTACTATGATTTAGCATTAACATTAAATCATCGATTGCAAAATAATAATAATATTAATAATAACACTATTCCCCAAAAATATAACTTCCCAATTTCAAATGAGAATAGAAGTCGCACACAAAAGTAAGAGGAGGAAATTATAAAAAGGTGAGGTTAACCGTTCAAACATAACTTGTTTAATGTCCACTGTCGACCAATGAATATATGCATGTGTTTATTACTACTGGAAATTCACACACATCTCATCATGTAAAACGAATGATTATATATTAAGTGGAAGATTGCTCTGCAGCAAACCATGTGCAAAACATATGTATACTACTAGTATTTGGAGTATTATATATAGAGAGAGAATTGGTATGTTAGTGAACCTGAATTAAAAAAAAATACTATATAAAAATAGATGATGTTTAGGAACGCTTATAAGCATATCAATTCTCATCTTATTAGTACCAAATTTGAACATTAATTGCATTATCTGATTATTAATGTCTTTGATCAGCATCAAAACCTTTTTTTAAAAATAATTAGCAATTCACGTTCTCAAATTACATAAACGTTGTAATCATTGGTCAAGATTTGCCACTACGTGAGTGCCTTGTGCTTCGAAGTTCCAATGGGTCTCATTTTGACATTTCTATCGGTGCCTTAGAGCATCCTTAATCATCTAATTTTATTTATAGGAATAAATACAGTAAATAGATCATGCATTTCATTTTATTTCGTTTATAATACTACTATAATTGTTTCCTTCGACGTCCCTCTGTTGAATTTCACGTCCACAAAAGTTGCGTTCAATTACATTTAATGGATAAAAACATAAAGGAAAAATACGGAGAAATTGAATGGCGGCTATTGGTTGATCGGGTTGTCCTAAATGGTGACGAGTGAAACGGCGTGTCCACTAGCAGCGCACAATAGCAACATAATAGGTGAGGGACCATCAGAAGATCATGTATGAACACGCTTTATGGGCCCTCTTTTTTATTTGTGGGCTCTGATTCCGTGCAGTGTACCAAATCCTGTCCTTAAAAGCCCACAACCATAGGTTCCTATTCAATCAGGTCCCAGATACCACGTACTCCATCCATCCCATAACAAATATTTGCTCTTGATTAAACATAAATTTTAATGGATAAATAGTAAAGTAAAAGAGGAGTAAAAAATACTCCCTCCGTTTCGCCATAATTGAAGCGAAACTTTTCAGCACAGAGTTTTAGAAACAAATATTGAGTGTGTTAAATAAATAGATAAAAAAGTACGAGAGAGAAAAAGGTAGAGATAATGAAGCATAAAGTGAATAAAGTAGAGAGAGTAAAGTAAGAGAGAGAGAGAGAGAAAGAAAAGTTATCATATAAGGAAATGACTCAACTATGAAGAAACTTTCCGAATGGTAAAATGACTCAACTATAGTGAAACAGAGGGAGTAATAATATTTAAAGTATTATTGAAGAATGATTCCAACTATATTAAAGAGAAAAGAATTTGAACTTTCAAATTAAAAAGTATATTATTTTTGTAGAACTAACTAAAAAGAAAAAAGGTATACTGTGCTATCAAAAGTAAATCAAACATATCAACCAAAAGAAAGTGTAGTCTCTTTCTTTCTCATTTTATCTCCCTCTCTCTTCTATTTTATCTCTTTTTCTCTAATATTTTATCAATTAAATATTACTATAACTTTTATAGTCTACCAATGAAATTATTTCAATGAACGAATAGAGTAATAAAATTGATAATTATAATAACTAGCTGTAATTGAGTTCCAAAATTGCAAAACTAGAAGCTTATCGGTAAGGATTATCTACGGTAAACCATAATCCATCTTCTAATACATACACACATATATGAGTGGTATGTGTGTATGTATTAAGAGATGGATAAAGATTTGCCATAAGTGATCCTCTCCGGAAGCTTATCTCTTACTTTAGAGAAAGGTTGACTTATTTAAATTGATGGTTATGATAATAGAGCGAATTGAAATACATTTTGATTTTACTATAAACACCTAACAATTATTAATTGTTTTTATTCTGAAGGTCAAAGTTAAAATGATGTATGAATAGTATATTCTCGTCATCCCGATTAATATATTTCTTGGTTAGTATGTGATTTTAGGAATTAATCCTACAATTTAATAAATTTAATTAGAGAGAAAAAGTTGAACGTAATATTAAAATGGAGAGAGAAAAATATTTTAATTGCAAACATAAATTGGAACGAAAATTTTTTTAAATAGAAATGTGTCATCTTATTTGAAATATTAAAAATAAAACGTGTCATTATTATTGATGCACTATTTATTAGCACAAAAATATCTGCAAGCTTAAAGGGTAGATCTAGTATAAGTAAAGGTCAGTAATGAGATTTCGAACATAAGAAATAAGATTGCAACTGGCAATCATACACTAAGCGTCATATACTATTTATAGACACGGAGTTTTTAGTTTTGGTTTTATAAACTAGACATAAATAAATAAACAAGTATAAAAACAAAATAAAAAGCAAGCTAAAGAATGTAGGATACAACTACTACGACCTAGTGATGATTAATCACAATTATTAGGAAAGTCACAATTCTAGGATAAACCCTCTCTCGAATGCACATATCCAGTAGATTAGACTCTAACTATCAAAGTCTCCTTTCAATAGATTAGATTCTAACTCCTTAAGTTTCTAAGACTCAAGTCCTCACAAAGGGTCCCTTCTCTCGAGTGCAAATAAACCTATGTGTTGTACTCGTTCCTTTTACCACGTAAAACTAGCTATCTCTCGATTAATCTAGTTAAACGGACATAGTTCTAAAGTTGTCCAGACAAAAGAACAATAAAACCACAAGAACAAGCAAAAGAATCTAGGAAAATGTTCGATTCAATAAATCAAAACATATTCATAATAGTCTTCATAAAAAAAAATACAAATGATGTTTAACTACTCATAGACAAGTAGTAAAAACAATAAAAGTACGAGACATGAAAGAGATTGATAAAACCCAAAGTTGAATATTCAATCTCCAGTCTTTTCTTGCCGGATCTACAGAACTCTGCTCCAATGGAAGATGGATGAATTATTTGTGAAATATGGAATGGAAGAATGTGTAGAGGGGTAAAGGATTGGGGCTCTGAACAAGATTGTGAATTAGGTTAAGAGGTATTTATAGGCTACAAAAAGGTTGATTTTTGATAATTTTCGTGCTCTATAATAAATGGGAAAGATTTGGGCAAGAATTTATTTTCTTCCATGAATTTTCGCTTAATTTCCGCCAGCTTTGACTGCACTACGCAATGTTCGTAAAATAGTCATAACTTTCTCCACAGAACTCTGATCAAGTCGTGCATTGTATCCACGCGAAGCTCTTTCGAAGACAAAGAGAATGGTATGAATTAATCACTGATTAGACTTCAAATCTGGTGGGAAAATCGATTTGAATTGAGACAGCTGGACCTTGGCCCTTTTTACACCTTTTTTTGTTTTTTTTTCTATCATTTATCAACAAATACGTTAAAATTACCAAATGTATAACATATGCAATTTAAGAACATAATTTGCATGATTGACATTTTAAACAAGTCAAATCTAGTTCTTAAATTAAAACATGCAAAATCCGTATTTGTCAATTATATGTTACATTACTTTATGAGATATGAAACTCGTACTTTATACATTTTCCCTATATTTATAGTTCATTCATTCACAAAATAAAATTATTTTGTTATTTTGAAATGTATGTCACTATATGCCTCATTTGATGTTTACTTTAATGCCCTCACATTTCACCGATTCATTTAACTTATACGCTTATTATAAATTTAACATATAAAAATGAGACCGACTATATCTCGGTATATTCTTTCGCATATCTTAAAGTAACATTGAATCTGAAACTTTATTTTGTAAATGAAAGCAGTAATCTCCATCTCTTCAAGAAATGCTTCTAATTACATGAGGGCCATAGATTTTATGTAGAAAGCCGTGTTTAATTGGACGATTTAAAATTGAAATTGACGTACACAAAATTTGGTGGAAATTACATGGTGCCAAGAAATGAAGAAAACTTTAATTTGATGATGTGACTTAAATTTTAGTTTACACCAATTCGAGATAACTGATTTCGTGTTGTGGCGTCGAATTGTTTGTAATGAGAAATTTGGTAAAAAATCAAAATATACGATTTAATGTTAGCCACCATTATAAAACAAAACATTAGGTACATTACGGATCAAATGTGATTTGGAAGTGACTACTGCTAATCACCTACATATAGAATCACATTACACTGATGACTGATACTTGAATTTTATACAATGGAACATTTGATGAAAATATCAAATAGGAATATTTCAATTTTAGATGTATCATCACCAAAATTTATTACGGTAGTTTTCGACCTATTCTTTTGCACTCCCTCCGTCTTTTGGACATGAAAATTAAGAAATTATATTCAATGAGTTAAAAGATGGAGTAACAAATTAAAAATAGGAGAAAGAAAAAAAAAGATATAAGAAAAAGTACAGATAGAGTAAAAGTAAGAGTGATATAAAATAACTCAGCTTAGCTGAGACGGAGAGAGTACTGTATATATAGCCATTAATAGAATATTAATTTCTATGCTAAAAAGAATATACAAACTCATAATTCAATAAATACATTTTTATAAATGTCAACAAAGTATCATAACTAAATTGCTTCTACTGTTGAATCATATGATAGCTAGAGTCATTTTTTGATACATGATCTGAAATAGAGGCCAAGAACATTGGATTGTGACTGTAATTAATTAGTTGCAAAATTATGCTAAAATCTTCATTTATGTTATTATCTACTACTATTAGGGAGAGAAATTGACGGTTGCAATTATAGGCTTTTGACCTTAATAAATAAAAGAAGTCATATCAAACATCACAGTAATTTTGGTCAGTGTGTATATCTTATATGTGAAACATTCTGAAAATGGAATGCATATAATTTTGAAATAACCTAAAACATACCAAAAAAAAAACACCATTGTTCATAGACAAGTTCTTGTAATCCTTAATCTTTATATTAATACTGTTACACATTTTATTTCATCTACAAGACTACAATTAGTAAATAGGCCTTGGAGTTGAAAGTGGTCTCTATTCTAGTGGATTGATTTTTTTTATATTATAAAAAAAATTATGTAAAACGAACTAATGACTGCCGATTGAATGTAAATTACAATAAAATTAAAATTGAAGACCGAATCTGCAATTTTATAAAATAAAACGTGAATGAAGATGGTGATCAGTACAATTTGAATATTAGTGGTCCCATACATTATAATATCAAATACTATTATAATTTTCATAAAAATGGAAAATAAAGCATAGTGCGCATCGGCCTGAATGTGTCATTCGCTTGTCATTATTTTATTTTTGTCAAAGTCAATAATAAAATTTCAACTACTTCGCTCCCACACAGACAAATTTAAATTATTTTGTACTTGTACATTTTTTTCGTACTAATCTTAACAAACAAGCAATACATTCGTTTTCAACCCTTTATCTAATGATATGAGCTTTCGTGTTTTGATTGTGGTTGTATAGGTCATTTTTCAATTATGTGTCACACTTTTGATAGTATATAACAATATTGTAATATAATGATAGGAAAAATACAATAATTACCACAACCGGCCGGAGACTTTAACTTTTAAATAATCTTGTTTCTTAGAGGCTCCTAGACATAAGTGGTGCTATGATGTGACATCAAATTAATAATTCTATGTATTAATATCAACAAATGGAGTATGAGGGCATGTGTAGTGGGGCGGACGATCTGCAGCATCGCTGACGATGGGTTATCCATCGTCCGCGGCCGATACATCGTCCGCGGATGATGCGCGGAGGATACTCATCGTTCGTCGCATCGTCCGCCACTGTGGACGACGCGGACGATGGGTAACGGATGATGCGACGCGTTTCCATTTTATTTTTTAATTTTATTAAGTTTTTAAAACCTATATATTCCTTTTCACTTCATTTTTCACTCACTTCACTCTCAAATTCACACTTCACACTACATTTTCTAAATTTCAAGCAAAATGGATTCTAGAGATTATCCGAATAGTCCGATGTTCGGTGGTGCACGATGGCCGGGTACAGAACCCGACGAATACCGGCCATTCGACACCAACGCCGAGACGATCCCGACTTCAGCACCGACCCGTACGGGCTGCCCGACATGGAGCTTTCTCCCACCGCCCCTCCTCCGCCGCCGCCGCGTCTGGGTCCGCCACCAAGAAGAAGCGGACCAAGGCACGAGCCCAGAAGTTGCCTACAACGGAGGTGTGTGAAGAGTTCGCCACGGGAAGGACGAACTACTCCGACCCCGAATCCATCGTCTTGACGAGATGTTGGATTGATGTTTCGGAGGATCCGGTGTACGCCAACAACCAGAAGGTGATTGCGTATTGGGAGCGCATCGCCGAGAAATACAACGCGGCCAAGCCGGCGTACGCGTACAAGCGCCACAGGGAGCAGCTCCGCAAGCACTGGGATCAAATAAAGAAGCAGGTAAATTTGTTCGCGGGGGAGTACGAGAAATGCGAGAGGGAGCAGGGAAGTGGCGAGAGTCTCGCGGGATGTGCGGGACAAAGCGATGCAGCCGTACATTTCATTGTACGGCGATTTCAAGCACTTCCAGTCCTGGGCGCTCTTGAGGGACAAGCAGAAGTTCGTTGGTGGTGTGATTCCCCAATCAACGGCGGCGAGGAGGAGGGCGTCGAAGCGCACCCTCGCTGATTATACAAGTAGCTATAGCGGCGCGTCTCCAATGGACCTCAACAGTCCGGTGTTCGAGGATGAGAGTTCCGGCACACCGATGTCCTCCCGGCGTCCCCCTGGCGTCAAGGCTGCCAAGGGCAAGGGCAAGGCCACATCCTCCTCCGCCGCGCCGCCTGACCAGGCCTCGTCGCCGACCCCGAGTTCGACGCCGTCCGCGACTTCGACTGCGGCCCATGCCTACCGGATTTGGCGGCCTCCTCCGACTACAGGACGTTGTTGGACGCGCACACCGCCCTCATGCAGGCGACCAACCCGGCTCAAATCGAAGGCATCCAGCGGAATGATCGATGGCCTCAGCCGCAAGTTGGGACTACTCTAGACCAGCCTCATTTTTTTTGTATTTAGTGCTTTTTTTTTTTTTCTTAATTTGTAACTTTTTTTTAATTAAGTAAATTTAGTATTTCCCTTTAATTTTATTGTTTTTATATGTTTATTTTTATTTACATTTGCAACCTAAAAATATAAATACAAAATAGAAGTAAAATGCTTAGGGCGTCGCTTAGGGCGGGCTATAGTCCGCCCCACTGCAGGTGGAATAGGAGGAGGATAAAAATGCTGACGTGGCGGTGCATAGAGCGTCGCTTAGGGCATCGCTTAGGGTGTCCCATTGTGGATGCCCTAACGAATTGTCAATATTATTGTATAAATATTTATTTAAAAACCTCTATTGTTAAAAAAAAAAAAGCATGTGAATATTATTACTCGGTTCAAATTTTTAAATATATAAAAGTATTAGTTTGTGTTTGTTTGTGGTTATAATCATCTTAGAGCATTTATAGACTATTGTTGTTGTCTCATAACTTTCATCTATTTACTTATAGTACTCGCATCGGTTTTTACTACTATCAATTTACACTCACAATACTATCACTATATACCATGTGTCATCTCGTCAAAACGGGCACCTCCAAAGCATCCCTTGCCCGTTTCTTCTGGGCGTGATTTGTGTTGTGTATTCTACTTGATAAGCATTTGAAGCCGTCCTATCATATTGCATCACATAATAAAGTATATTCTTATTTTTAAAAAATTATTAGTAAAATTTGTATTGAATGCATATTATTTTTGTATCATAGATAAGTCGGACAACGTAATCAACAAGGTCGACTTTGTTATCATATCATTAAAATTCAGAATCATAGTCGCATTTCAAATAAATTGTTTGAAATTTGCATGATTTGCATATGGGAATTCATAATTTTTATTCTTATAAACAAAAATACGAGTATAACATAGCATTTCACAATTCCCGGCAAGTAAAATTATGTTCTCAAATTCTTAAGATATGGCAATCATCCAAAAATGAAATGAAATATTCAAATATGAGTATTATTATTAGTTCAGTCTAAACTCTAAAGCGTAATTATAGTAACACAAGTAACACCCCGTAAACCGAATTCAATATAACGACTACTACTATAAAAATGAGTAAAAAAGGGAAAACGAAAGTAAATATTAGTACTACCAAATCAACCAACCTTTGATTTGCTTTCACCTTTGACTAAATAATTAAAAAAAATGAAAATACTAAAAAATTGTCTCACTCTCTCTAGATTCTAATTATATCCCAATCACGATTCCATTGTCAGGATCAGCCCTCATCCCGTAAACAATTATTCTTAATCTAGGGATCTACGTTTAATTAACATATCACATGGTTCCAAAACGACACCGTATTGAATTAATGGGCCTTGGCTCAAGAAATAAAACCAAGGGTAATTATATTAGGCGTTATTAATTTACTAGAATTAAGCACAACATAAAACAAATATTTAGATACACGCCATCTGTATGTATGTATGCGAAGAGAGAGAAAGTTGACTATATGTGTGTTGGAAGTGATTGCCTTTTTCACTTGGTATTAAAAACGCCATACATCGCAGCCATCTCTCTCTCTCTCTCTCAAATCCTCTTCCAAGGATGCGTTTGTCTCTTATCGTATTCATACGTCTGTGAATCAGCTCAATCGCTGCGATGCTGTGTCGTTTACCCGGCTGAGATATCGCCACCATTTTTTTTTAACTGAAAAAAGGGTAATCCTCTCTGATTTTGTTCTTTGCGGATTTGTGGCAGAATTTTAGGTTTCTGAAAAAGTATTGTTTAAGCTGTATTTCGTATTGTGTGATTTTTGTACGCCAAAATTGCGTATTCGTAATTTTGGGGTGGATCGTATTTTTTTAATCGTTTGGTGATGTCTTCGTTTACTGTTCTTCCGCTGATTTAGGCTGTTATGATTGTCTCTTTCCGTAACTTTTCTCTCGATTGTTTTGCTTTCTTCTCTCAATTATTGAGCATCTTTCTGAAATGGTCCAGTGAAAGGGGATTTTGGCAGACTTTTTTTGTGAATCGATATAAGGGCACCTCGATTAAATAGGTATTTGAGTATTGAGATTTTGGTTATTAGGGAGTATAATCAAGCCTCTCAAATTTTAGGAATTTTGAATTTGGGGAATTATTTTTTTAAATCAAGTGGGAGAGGGTTTTAGGAGATTTGATTTGTTTAGATCTGAATGCTAGAGAATGTGTCATACAGAGGAGCTGGCAAATGATGTAGTTGGGCAGTGGGGTTTTTGACTTTGAAGCTTGAAATATAGATTAAAAAAAGTAAGTGTATTTTAGCTGTTAAAGATTTGTTGGGATGTTTGAAAAAAGTGGGAGACTTTATCTTTGTCCTCTTCTTCACCTTTAGACAAAGGGAAGATTCCAAAGCTCAAGTCTACTGTCTTTGCCCAATTTTTTATAGGTTATTAGTATTTATTTATTTGTGTAAAAGAAATTTGCTAATTGTTGTTTCTTTTGTTTCTTCTAATCTAAAATAAGCACGACGTAAGAGCTTTTGCATTTGCGATTAAATACTTAAAAAGATATTTTCCCATAACAGAACCAGTTAATTGGTGAAGATATACACCTTAGCCTTCTTGTCTGGATATCAATAAAATGTTGCTCATCAGCAAAAGGAAAGTTGAGGTAATCAGTTTGTGGTTTTTAAGGTCTTCATTAGTTCATTTATTTATTTTGCTCTCTTAAGAGCAATCAAGGCCAGGAAACATTTATTGTCTATGGATGCTCTAGGAATATTCTTGGATGCAGCTTTTATTTGCATTTGCAAACATATGATGCTTTAACTTTGTGAACCTTAATCCCAGAATTATATGGCCTTTGATATTAAGATCGGTCCAGTTTAATATTTAATGTTCTTTTTAATTATTTTTTCCTTCTATAGGGATGACTTTTGTCTATGATCATAAAGTATATGCTTGTTTTCAGAACACTGCTTTATATAAATTTTTTGTATTATATAGAATGCTGGTTGCTAAGTTTTAGCGATCTATCATCTTTAACGATTCAGTTTTGATTACCAATTTGACTATCTCTCAACTATTATATTCTTAAGATTTCAAACAAAAATAAGCTATCCGAAGTTGTATGTGTATTTTTTTGAACCTTTGCTAAATGCATTTTGCAGCAATTTTTGACCTGCTGAAGAATCATGACCATGAAGGAAACTTGGAAGGAAACCACCTTTGATTCAAGATTTTTAGGGGGAGAGACTGATGCCCTGACAGTCGAAAGTAAAGAAAGATATGCGTTAAATGATTCTAGAGTTGATGCCAGTATTACAGAATTAGAGGCAAAAGATCGAGATAACTGTTCAAATTTTAAAGTTGCGGATGACTCCTTTGTTGATGATGAAAATGGAACGTTGGCTTCTCCTTGGAAGGAAGGTCAAAATGGACTCTCACATCATCTAGTCACAGATAAGGGAACAATAAATTTTCCTACTAAGGAAAGTAAAGATGGACAAGCACGTAATGGAAGCAGTTTGGATAAGGATGCAGATTCATTGTCTTCTGACTCGTGTGATATGGACAATGAGCAGGGAAGTCCAGACCGTAAAAGTTTTGACACAGTTGAAGAATTAGCTGACTGTAATGGAAGGGATTCCAGAGATTCGAGTTCTCTGTTGTTTACTGATAAGAATGTATTGGAATGTGATCTTCCAGTGTCGGAGGTTTGCTATAGAGAGATTGGTTGTCAAATGTTGAAGGATATATGTGTTGATGAAGGGAGGTCCGAGAAAGATTCAAATGAAATAGAAAGTTCTATGCCTCCCCTGCCTCCTAATGACAATGTCGATCTTGAGACTAAGGAAGATCCGTCGATGGATGCCAATAGAATTACTGGTAATCAATGTGGGAGTAAAGATGAAAATGACAGAGTAAAATTCATCTCTCAGGAAAAGCTAGATTCTTACCTAGAGAATGAAGTGGAGGCGAGCGAAGCATGCTTTGATGGAGCTTCTAAGGCTGAGAATAATTCTTCAAATGGCTCCCTTGCTGATAGGAAACTTCCAAATGAAACTTTTGGTTATCTGCCAGACCAGGTTTTTGATTCTCAACTTTGCTCCACCCACCATTTTTGTACTAGCTGATTGGTTGCTTTGAACTTTGCTATATGTCACCAATTTTTGTTCTATCGCATTGCTTCCTAGTTGCCTGCCTTTCTCTCCGTAGCATGAACTACTTCATATTGCTGTATAATCTTGTGGTGTCTTATTCATGAAGTTTATTTATATTTGCTATAATATTCCTGACAGGTTCTTGATCAAGAAGCAGTACCTGAATGTCCTGCTGCATCATCAGCCGAAGCAGAAGGCACGAGGAAAGATGTTCAAGCTAGCTGCCTAGCATATAATAGAAAGGTTGAAAATGGAACCATTATTTTCCACTTCAACTCCCCTGATGGGGTGGTAGTTGGAAACAACGTGGCTGAAGATTTTACGGAACAGTCTGCTGAGTTGGGGGATATGCACAAGGATCTAAATGCTGGAGATCTTCCAGCTGCTGTGGAAGCGAAAGTTCAGTTCACAAGCAACGGAGATGATTCCCTGCAACATTCCCTGGTAAGCAATGAAGGGAATTCTGATAGTGGGACTGCGACAAATGAAGGATCCCTTAGTCATAAGCAAGAGGATTCTGATGATATTCCCCTAGATGATGGCCCAGTTCAGTCTCCTAGCAGCAAAAGCCCAGTAGCCACAAATGATTCACAGGCGGCAAATGCTCCAAACCACGATAAAAAGGATTCTGGAGACGTTCCAGTTACTAACCAGTTACAACATGATATGGGTGAGACAAGCTTCTCTGCAGCTAGCATGATCGCATATTCTGGACCAATAGCCTTTTCCGGGAGTCTATCTCATCGATCTGATGGCAGCACAACAAGCGGGAAATCTTTTGCTTTCCCAGTGTAAACATCCTCCCCTTATCAAATTTTGCCTCCCCTTGTTACTTCTTCTCCAGTGATCTCATTGGCTATGTCTTATATCTCCTCTTTGCAGATTACAGTCCGAGTGGAATAGCAGCCCGGTTCGAATGGCAAAAGCGGATAGGACAAGATTTAGAAAACACAAGGGTTGGAGATCCGGTCTTCTCTGCTGTAGATTCTGAGTGCTTTTGTGATAGCTTTATTAGTGAACAAGTATACGTCTCAAAATTTCAGAAATGGATTATTGTAAGTATGTGAGTCGATATTTATACGACAGGTTTTTGATTGTCACAGCTGTTTCCCCTTAAGCTCATGTCCCAAATTTTCTTTAATTTTTTGCCCCTCCTTTGTTATTTGTGTTTATATCGTTTGCAAAGTTGAAATCATTGTTTTGACTTATGCTATTGTAATGGGTGTTGGGCTTTGTTAAAGAAGAGATCCCAATCCTTCTTCATTTGGGCTTTGCAGAAGGGGAAGGTTACTCTCTTTAATGAAAGAAATTCGAAAACTATTTTCGTCATTTAATTTTGCCATCACTGGAAATCTATTCCGGAGCATATAATAGATTAAATCCCAAAAGGATACTGAAAACTTTTAATGAAGATATTTGAACTATACTACTATTTGTATTTGGTAATGAAATTTTAAACTGGTTCCAACTTCCCAGCTACTATAATACTGCTATATATATCTTCAAGAAAAAATTGCTATGCCAATCAATCACAATTGCAGAAACAGAGAAAAAAATCATAATTGTAGAAAGTAGAAACAGAAAAAAAAAATGAGAGAATTCATTTCTGCAATTATGATTAATTAATGGTTCGACACACTGAAGTTGATATGCTAATTACATTAAATAAAAAAATTTAGCCATCCCTATTCGAATTGATGAATAGCTAGATAACCAACTTAATTGATTCAGCTATCCTAATCAATTAATTACCATATCATAGAACTGTAGGATTTCACACGCGTGAGATTAAACTATAATACAATACTACTATACACGTAAAGTGATAAATTTTTGGACCACACTATATAATTTAAACCGCAATTAATATTATGGAAAACTTTATATATACAACTTAATTAAAAAATGTAAATAATTTTATGAAAGCCACTGAGATAATAATATTCAAACAGAACCCCTATATATTTTTTTAATTACCCTTGAAAATATAAAAAGAATTAAGTGAAATATTAATGTTGTGATTAATTAATAGGAGTAGTACTATACAACGAACTAAGGTAGCAATTAGCATTGTGTGTGAGTTGGATGGTTCATTAAGAAGCGTGTAATTAGTGAACAAAAAAAACGCAGTAGGTGACAAGAATTCAACCCAAATTGCGTGAATAAGTTCCGTTTCCTAAAAAAAGGAAATATAAAAAATTAGGGTTTCTGTGTACTTAGTTTTGGAACTCTGAATTTTGTGCTCTGTGTATGTTCTTGATTCTCTTTTCCTCTCTCTCTCTCTCTCTGCTATAAATCCCTTGTTTCTGAAAGCCAAAACTGGAAAACCACACAACAAAAAAACCTTTTTGAATCTTAGTTATGGAATTGCTAACCCTAACAGTCTCAGTTCTACTAGCTATGTCATTTCTGTCGGCACCATGTGCTTCCGACCAACTCAATCTCAACAAACAAGGTAATACTATTTGTCAAGTTTTTGCTTATTTATACTTCAATTTGTATCTATTGTAACCTTTTATTGGGAATTATATATGCAGATGATCATGCAATGTTTGCTCAGCCTCTATTGCCAAGAAAGCTCATGAATCTCAATCATGAAATAGTTAGTAATTTTTCTGCTTTCTTCTTCTTTTCTATTTTGATTATGGCTTGCTAACTCGAACTGCATCCGTCATTCAGGCGAAGAGCGCTTCGTCTGAGGGAGATTTAGCCGTGCACGGTGAATTTCCACAAGCTTCATCAGGTAACTAAGCTTTCTATTTTGATAGTTTAGGAGGAAAATAATATGACAATTGAAGTACTTCTTGAGATGAATTAATTTATGCATGAAAATTTTCATTTTTATGTTTTTGCACTATGTGTTTGATCAGAGAAACAAACATGTATCACCTCGTGCAACTTCTATTTTGGCAATTTAGAAGGAAAAAAAACTGATCATTTCATTTCATCAGATTTCCTTTTGTTAAATAAACTATGCATGAAATGTTTCGTTTTATGGTTTTTGCACCCTTTGTACCATCCATGGTAGTGACTTATATTCAATATATTTGCATGATCATGTTCAAGATTGATGATTTTTCCAATTTTTGTTATAACAACAAGATAGTGATGATCTTGCTAATCTATTCAAACTCAAATAATTCATTCTATTTATAAACTAAGCTCATGATATGGAGCGTGGCACTATATAGTCCAGAAGCTATCAGTACAAACAGCAAACAAGAATCAATCAATGTTGACAAAAATCCATTACATTTAAATAATTTTGTCACAATTTCATTAGTCAAATTTAATTTATGTCTTATATATACTAAGTACAAATTGATAATCTTTGTCTGCAGGTACCAAACAACATGAAAAAGAAGAAAATTTTATAAATGCAAAAGAAGAAGATGATGATGAAGAAGAAGGTTCCAACAAATCGGAATATTTTACAATGGATTATAGGTGGGTCAGAAGAAGGCGTCCCATACATAACAAGCAAATCCCATTTGTCCCATAAAACATGGGTTTTTGCTACTAATTTAGGGAGGCATTTGAGCCAATTTTGATGGACAATTACAAATTCTCAACTAGATAAAAAAAATAATTAATGTGTAGTTTTGTACTTTGTATCTTTCTTAAGATTAGTTATGTGTATGGTTAAGTATATTAAGGAAGAGAATGAGGGAATTATGTCTCGTTTTGTGGCCGACAATTTTGTAACAAATTATATATGGTGTAATAATCTAGGAGTTTATTACTATCACTATGTTCAATGCTCAAATTTCTTTACTTTTTGTCTCGGTTTCTATGTGGTCAAAGGGGTCTAATTAATTTCTAGAATCTAATAAGCCCTCAATTACATTAATATATAATTGTATGATAGTGCTACTAATTTATAAGATGCCGTACATTTGGGGCATGAATCAAGAATGTATATGACTTTGGTAATACCGCTGCTTATTGATGTTTGTGTGAACATTTTGAACCATGGAAACTTGTTACCAATTCAAAAATTAATTAAACAGAACTCTAACTCTCCAAATCACACAAAAAACTATTTAAAAGAACTCACACAATCAACCACATCAGTAAATTTCACATACTATATTAAGGGCAAACAATGGCAAATACTCCAGAAACAACAATTAGAGACGTAACTATTTACATAGAAATCCCGGAGATTAAAAATAAAAATAAAAATTAGAGACTTAACTATTTACATAGAAATCCCGGAGATTAAAAATAAAAAAAAAATTGGACCATTTCTCGATTTATGCGTGTCATCCTTGCGCAGGGGCCATGCTAATCTTCTCTGTATCGTTCCAATTTTATCGGATGTTCCCGAAGGAACAACACTCATGGTAAGGTTCAACAATATATACGCACGAAAACTTCTTTGTTTGTTCGATGTGGGATCAGAACCACATTTCGGAACGTTGAAAATTGGGCTGGGCTTTGTGTAGTTAAAGCCTTTATTAATTTGAATCTATAGGTTAATGTAATTTATAAAAAATTTAAGAAAATTTAGTTAGTAAATGATATACTATCATTGTTTTACCAAATAAATACCCCCTTCAAACCCAGGATCGAATATCAAGTTTAATGTTGAGGCAGTTTTACAGTACATTTACTACGGAACTACATAATCATTTTTATACTATAATTACTGAATAATTCAACTAACTTCTTATAATTAGTTTGATTTCAAAACATACAATATAGAGACAATAGTCTTTATCCATTACTACTAGTTTGTGTCATCACCAAAAATGAATTGTTTGCTAGGAAGGAGTCTGAAGCAGAAAGTTGCTATACATATACGTAATGTTCATATTTTCATTCCAAAATAACAGATATCTGAGTTTCAAAACCCATAAAAACAACTAAAATATATCCATCACGCAGCCGTTTCGTAACACATACACATAAATAAGCTAAAAGATTAAATAAATCAACAAAAAAGGGGCTCGAAAGAAGAAATATACAATGGTGCAAATACTCAGCAAACAGATTTATCAGTTGGAAATGGATGTTTCTTGAAGCTGGGCCATAGCGTTATAATCAAAGCTTTCGTCTTTTTTGAGCTAGATCGAAGTCTTCGCTGCTTGTGGCCTCGTGAAACGTCCCGACGGGTTGGTTGCTTGACGGTGTAGGAATTATATGATCCTAATGACAAAGCACGAAGTTATAGTTTCGTAAAGAAGAAGAGGCAGCAGAAGATCTGTATCGGGTAAACACTAACCTTAGCTGTTGGTGTGGCTCCTCTGTTCGCTCGTTTTCCAAGATTGATCTGGACTGAGATGCTGGCTTGAGAGAGATCCAAGCCCGTACTCTGAAGTGCTTGTGTCAATGTAGTCAATAATCTGATCACAGATCACATATCCCATTAGCTAACAATTTAAAAGAAAGAGTTCCATAGTAACATCCTAAACAATCTATCTACATGCTAACCAAATATTTGAAATAGATAAATCAAGATGTAGATTTAAAGATAGTAAAATCAGTAAAATGTTTAGCAGATTCATTCAAAATGCCTTAAAAGTTGATAGATAGATTTGGTTCATAATTCAAGGTTATGCAAATACAAGAATAGAGCTATCCAATCAGTGAGCAACAAACAAAAAACCCTTTTGAAACGAGAGAAGGCATGTAAACAGCGAATCAAGAAATCAGTTATGCAGCTTAAAGTTCAAACAGCAAGGACAAGAATAATGTTTTACAGGTTTCAAAAATGCATGTTAGACTTACTAAAACACGATTATATGGCAAACAGATAGAAAAAGAAGCTCACCCTTCAGAGTATGCACTGGAAACATTGATTGTACCACCCTCGATTGTTAGCTCATCTTGAAGGTTAAGTGCATCAGCAGTGCTGGGACATTCTGATGATTGCGCCTCTGATGGTCCGAATGTGTGGGAGAATGGCCCGTCGTTTCCCATGGAAACTGGAATAGGCAAAGGCATGCTCATTGATTTGTTTGGAAGTTCAGTGTGTAGATCCATCGGTCTACCTTGGGCATCCATAACGTGATCGGGCTCAATTGGATTTGTCTGGCCTGGTTGCATGGTCATAGGGACTCCTAAACTATTTTCATCAAACCTCCCAGGAAAGGCAGAACCAGGAGCAGAACCATTCTTTGCTGTTGGTGGCTGACCGACAAAATTCTGAACGCGCCAATGACTGTTTCTCTGTTCCAATAAAATAGGAATAAAATTCAGAAACCGGGAATATCTCCAGATGAGAATCTTGGAAAATGTTCGCTGAAGTATCCCGAATTTCACAGTGACGTGCCTGCCCTTACAAGCTCTTAAAACTTGGACGAGATTTTAAATTCCCAAAATTCGTTCTGATTCGACAAAAGTGGCACCTACCGTACCATGAAACCTAACTAAAACAGTTAGAGTATAAGCACACAAATATAAGTACATAATCTTGCTAATTGTTATTATTATGGGAAATTAGGTATCCTAGGCTTATGTCTTAAGGGGCTCACGCCAAAGTTACTGACTTCTACTTATCAAAACAACTAATATGCAGCAATTGTATTGTGCGACCGAGATAAGTTAACCTTTTCGTGTAGGAAACACCAAGGGTTGTCAAGGAAATGGCCCCAAATGAACTTTGGATATTGGAGTCGTCTACAGATTCATGGTGATGCAAGCATAAAAAAATTCACAGCATATAGAAATAAGATAAAAATCCTTGAAATTGTGCCAGTCCATATCAAGATATTACCCATGGCATCAGTTTTGTGGGCTCTGAATTCCAAGGTTGATATGAACCCTCATACTTCTGAACCTTCTCTTGTAGAAACTGCACATACTGAATCACCTGCATGCCAAAATCACTATTTAGGAAACAAAGTTTGTAAAGGATGATCTCCAACTGCAGGGCACCACATCACGTATCTAAAATCAATTGATATACCTCTACCAAAAACGAAGCAGTGTCTCTCTTCTGATCACTATGCGGTATAAGTTCTCTCAATATCTGAAATCTGAGGATAGAAGGATAGTTTTAGTTTTAAAAAAACGCACGTTAAACCATAAAGAAGCATCACACAATATCCTGGTTGATCATCATGTCAAGACTGTGGAATGTAACATTTGCTATCACATTCATCAAGTTCAATATTGAGGTCTAGAATTAAGTCGGATACAAAATAGACATTCAACAATACCACTCCATCCTTCATCATTGACAGTAACATTAACATGATTCGACCAAAACGTCAGACAATTGGTGAATGAATTCGGATAGAATATCATTATTGGAAAAGGAAGAAGATACAAAACCAATTCTACCACTACATTCAAAATACACCAATTTTGGAGATGCTAGTGCAAGATAACTAGAACTATCTACTGAGAGATTACTGGTTGAAATTCATCCATAACATGATGAGATATTAGTTATCCTGTTCCTATACTTTCACCAAACTGTTTAAACTATGCACATTTACATACTAAACAATCACCTCTCATTGATCTTGCTCCTCCTTCGCTGCTCCGTGACAGAATGTTTTGACCTTATAGCATTTGCTTTGTCACTGTTCTTTCCATCTGCTTCCACAAAATTCATTCCAAATACAAATCACAACGAATACCATTCCAACACTCAATTCCCATTTAGCCACACCCTCCATCAACACTCACCCCTCACCCTCAAAATTCTAAATAAAATAAAAATGAAAAAAAAAAAAAAAAGTAGATATCATCAAGATTCACGGGTATACCTTTGCTGTTATTAGCAGATGATGTGGCGTCCTTCTTCGCACCAAACTCTTCCTCCTCCTCCTCCTCCTCTTCTTGATGCCCTTTCCCAGATTTCATTTCTATTTGATTTTTCCCCCAAGATTGAATCTTTTTACTCAGACAACTGTATCAAATCCAGCAATCGAAGATTCGAAACAGACCCACAAAATTAAAACGGAAGAATCGCCTGAAAAAGGCAGGCCAGTAAAGATCCGTTGAAACCCAGAAATAGGGGAAAGAAAACCCGCAAAAATGGAAAAAAGATTACAGCTTTATTTTAAAAAAGAATTGGGTGAAATTGGAGCTGTTCAATCTGTGATTTTCCTGTAGCAATGGCAATAGCTGTAACAACTGCACCGGCTTTATTGTTTTGGTACGTGACACCCAATTCTGCTACTCTATTTTACTCTCTCCAATTTATTCATTTATTTAATGTAATTCTTTTCATGTGTTCATTTTCTATTCTATCCCATCCAATTTTATGTACTGTTTTTTGTTTTTTATGTCAATTTTGTGTTTAAGTGGCTGGGAAAGTAGAATTGTCACGAGATGTACTTTATAAATTTATGAATTTGTGTATATAGTTTCCGCCTCAATAATCGTAGTACTTCACAAAATTATTTTAAATGTAGTCATAGGCAATTATTCAAGGCATTATTTGATGAGAGTGGCCAAAATTTTATTAGTTCACTCTTTTATTGTATATTCAATTTCAAATGCTAAGTTTCCACACCAAATTTGATGGATTAACCTTGGGCGTGCTTCCACTTTCACTGCCTAACTCATTGACAAATGCCTAATTCATTGACGAGGATAATTGATGATTGATTGTGTCACATTCCTAATAGTTTTATTGAGTTTTCTTTACTTATTTATAAGCCATAACCAACTGAAAAGCGACAATTATCATTGTCTTCTTTGTTTTTTGTTAATGGGTTGTAAATATTAACTACCGCATAAATAGGCTGGGCCAACATTATTGACCAACTTAGGCTTAAATATGGGCTATAACTCAATTTCATTGCCCAATTTTTTGGCCCAGTCCGTTTTATAGCACAAATATTCGCAGTTGCCGTGAGTCATGATTGAATGAAATTTTGTTTAGGTTTATTTTCCGTAAAAACACAAACCGTCAATATTTTCTAGTTTTTCTCTTCGAACTTTTAATTTTGAATCTAAATACATGAACTTTGATTTTTTTTAAAAAAAATTCCCCTTAAAGTTAATTTTCTTTAAATTGAAACTGGCATGTTCATCGAAATTGCTAGCTCGACAAAAAGCGGCAAGTTGGAGGCCGAATGTAGTCAATAGTTTTTAATCAATGACTCGACTGTGAAATTGGATCAGCATAAAAATAGTTTGTAGAGAGGTCCATTTTTGCAATATAAATACATATCCAAAAGAAGTCCTGTATGAAATTAAAGTTTGTAGGGCTCAAGCCCAAATTTGTTTAAGATAGAGAGTCAACCATATTATTTTTCACCACTTTCACTACTTTTTATAGATAACGAGCAAAAAAAATTATTGACATTCATGTGAACTCAAACTCAAGATTCATGCATTAATCACTTTACTATTCGGCTAACAAACTTAGATTCAAGCACTAATCGCTTTCCCACTAGGATAACAATTGCACCCCTAACATGTGCAACACAAGGATATGAATCCTTGATATTTGATTTTGAACATTAATCATTTTATTACTAAGTTGACGTAGCATACTACTTTCAATTTTAATAACATGTTAGGAAAAGTAACTCAAAAAATAAATTGTATATGTTTGGAATTTTGGATGAAGGGTCATGTAATACTAAGTATTTTGTAATAAGTGAATGGCTATTGAAAAATTGTATGGCCAGTTTTATGAAAGTGCAGACAGATAATAGAAAAAAGTAGTGCCATAACCAACCCATACAAGCTTTTTTAGTAATTTACATAATTTGTCTTTTTCATTTTTTTTTCCTTTTCAGCCCATTGAACTTGAAGGCATGAATTTTGAGGGGAGTGATATTTATACGTACATATATAATATGTTACTGTTATAATTTCCTATATAGATTATTATTATTATTATTGCAATAAATCACATGCTTATGAATATGAGTTAAATCGATTATCACGCCCTTTTTAGTGTTAGTGTTAACGCATTCTTCATTATATATTTTTCTCATCTTTTGATAAAGCCACCCCCATCTAGTTTGTTTTATTATAATTTTACCGTTATGTCATACCATATTATCAGTAATTCAAATATTAAAGGGTAATTGTCATTTAAATTCATATTTTTAAAAGATGAATACATATTATATAGGTCTGTGTTAAAATGACAACTCCTCTTAAAGTAATACTGTGACACCATTTATACAGCAATATTATAAACGCTACACAGCAATATTCAATATGCTAGACATCAATCTATCGTGTTGGATATTGTTGTCCAAGAAAAATTATTGTATAGTGTACAACATATTGCTGGTCGTCTTTTTTAACTTTTTTTTATATATTTTTTTGCTACGTGGCAGCTTATTATTCGTCCACGTGTACAAATAATTGGCTATGAATAATGGTATGGTATTATTTTAAGAGGTGATTGCACCCTAACATGCCCCTATATTATAGTAATTTTTATTTTTTCTTAATTGTCTATGGTTAAAACTGAAAGTGATAGTGACAAAATTAAATATGATATGTAAATAATACTGCGTCATTATATTTGAAGTGTTGATTAAAATATATCGATATATTTAAAATGACATGGTATTTTGAATATTTTATATTTGATTTTGTCATATTAACTTCAGTTTTGACCATCACGCGACAAATGCAAAAGTTTGAAAAATTATGCTTTTGCATTCTAATTTTCAAAAGTTATATAATTGACCAAAAATCAACACAAATTTACTAGTACTATAATTTAAATGTCATTTAGTCTTATTTTGAAAAAGAAAAATATATTTTGAAATGTCAATTTACTCTACATAACACATGAATTTGTTCCATGAGTTGTGAAGTGATGAGAATAACGTCACTTTAATTTTTAGGGGTAATCTCAGCACGGCGTTGTATAGCTAATTACTTGCATACATTTGCATTTTATATTTTTGTTGCTTTATAGGATACTTTAACTTTTGTTATTAACACTCTCCCTCTTCCATCTACTAAAATTAGTCCCATCTAATTAAGAAACATTTTCACAGAATTTATTACTTATATAAATTTAATTATTTACTCAACCACATGAGTTTTATAGACAGTAGACCTCACATCATTAATAATGTACTTCATATATAGTGAAAAATATTTAAAAAATAAAATATGTACCAATTTTAGTTGACAAACCAAAATATAAAGACTATTTTTGGAACGATGAAAGCAACTCATACCCATACAGTGAGTCCACCACTTTAAATATTTTTTTTATATAATTCTTTAACCTCTTTTTCTTCGTTCTTTCTTAAGCATATCTTAGCAATCGAGTATTATTAAAACTCGGGTTAATTAAAAAAGAGTGAACTACAAAACTGACCCTATGTATGATAAGTCGAACGTTTGAGGTACTCATGTTTAAAAAAATGCATTGTAAGCCTCTACGTATGGGTATAATATCATTTCAGACCATTTTTCACTATTTTGAGACTTTTATACCCTTTTCCCTCACTTTTAACTTTAAATGTAATTCAAAGGATGTTTTAGTCTTACTCATTTTTACTATGTTTATTTTATATTAAAATATTATTTTCATTTAATCCATAAATATTGTAAATTTAATTAGATTGATAAATAAAAATACTTATCAAAAGTTATCATAAGAATGATTTATGTTTTTATTTTAGTTAGATATGTTTTTGTAAATAGTAATTTTTTTAAATAAAGGCAGTAAATTATGTAATATATATCTAACTAAAATAAAAACATAAATCATTCTTATGATAACTAGTGATTTACTATATTTTATTTTAAAAAAAATTACTATTTAAAAAAACATATCTAACTAAAATAAAAATATAAATCATTCTTATTGATAAGTATTTTTATTTATCAATCTAATTAATTAGTTTACAATATTTATGGATTAAATGAAAATAACATTTTAATATAAAATAAATATAGTAAAAATGAGAAAGACTAAAACATCCTTGGAATTATATTTAAGGTTAAAAGTGAGGGAAAAGGGTATAAAAGTCTCAAAATAGTGAAAAAGGGTCTGGAGTGATATTATACCCATACGTAGAGGCTTACAATGCATTTTTTTTAACATGAGTAGTTATAGCGTTCGACTTGTCATACGTAGAGCCCAATTTCGTAGTTCACTTAAAAAAATATGTTTTATAAACTAACAAAATAAGTAGTACCCATAGTATTATTTTGAAAAAACAATATGTACTATACTTATTAGGCAATAAAGAGAATTACTATAAAGAGCCATACCTTGTTGTCCCATTCATAAATGGAGTAAAATTTAATGTGAATAATAACGTCGATATTCAATGTTTCTGTATCCAGGTTCATACTTGTATATCATACATTTATCAAGCCAGATACGTAATTAAAATATTAAAGATAAAGCGCCACAGAGACTAGAACAAGTGTTACTTCATAAATCATCATAATTCAACAGCACGTGCCTGCTGGTTTTTTGCAGTCATAAAATGGTAGTACTATTAAATCTTCCATTAATTAGTTAAATAGTTCTTATTGGTGGGGATTATATTAATTATCCCTAATCTCAAAATATCTACCCAACTCCATCTACAGCCGACCACTTGTTTCCATAGGAAAACAAATCTTCTTAAAAAATTGTTGTTACAAAACCGATGTAGCCGCCCAAATTTTAGTGCACTAAACATGGCTTTTAACTACAAGAATTATGTTTACTATTTTCAATTGATTATATATAATGTCTGATATTATTATTATTAGTAGATGAGAATAGATCACATAACGTTTTAATATGATAAAGTAGGAGTATAGTATTAAGCTTTATATTTTGTGTGATTATAGTCTTCTTTATTAGTAATAGCAAAATTTATAAAAACAAATTATAAGTGGCATAAAAGTTGTAAAGGAACATGTATGTGTATAAAAGAGCAATATTACCTTAACTGTAATGACGTTTATAGATAATAATACTGGTGCTACTAGCTATTAATACTTTTTTTCCTTTTAATCAAAAGATTGAATCATCACCGCCACTACAAGTCTACAGGGAATTATCATTATATTTTTTCCTAAAAATTGTCATTTTAATTCTCATAGATGAAAAATAACTCAGGAATTTAATTTGCTTTAAATTCTCTCTCGCCTCCTCGAGTTTAATACGAGCCACCTGCCACTCTACTACCCAAATTAAATTTCAAAATACTATTACTACGGATTTTGCTACAAAATAAATTTGATTTATTTCCTCTCATTATGAACGAGCATTTTTTTTGAGATATTCAACTGTGTACTGTGAGTGGGTCATCTCTCTTTTAAAAAAATATATATATATTTCCTATCTCATTCTTTATTCTCTCGTCAACTTTATTTTTTCTTCACACCTCTATTTTTTTTCTTTTATATTTTACTCTTTCTTTTCTTAATTTTTTTTCTTTTATATTTTATTTCTTTCTTTTCTTAAATTTCATGCTAAAAAATAATTTGTCTATGACAGAGCGGAGGAAGTTTGATTTTTTACTTACTAAATACACTCATACAAGTCATATCTATCAATTCTAGTTAAATCACGATATGAATGTTTTATTTTCGCAACAAATCTATGTGACCAAATTTTGTACAACCAAAAACTAGTTTAATTGTATAAAAATAAGTTTATTTATGCATTTTATTAAAATATATGGATGCATATATAGTACATGAAAAGTGTATAATATTATGGTCATATATTTATGATTTATGTATATTTTTATTTTTATTTTTTTGGAACCATTAATTTTATTTAGTGCATACTTTATTTCAAAATTTAAAAATAATAGAAAGAAAATTCAAATATAAAAATAAAAATGAGGTTAAATGCTAATACGTCTTTTTAACTTATCCACTTACTATATTTATAATTTTAATATATAATTAATACATCAAATATTAATATTATGTTATTTTGGTTGTACAAAATTTAGTTGTTTATCATTCCTCTTATTTTTGTGACATTCATAGCATAACTTTTTGTATGATTTGACATGCTTTCATTTTACAATTAATTCCACTATCTCTGCCCCTCTTTAATTTGACCTGATGGTTTCCGTCAACAAATGGTTGATGTATAATTTTTCTACTACTCGTATTTAACTTTAGCTGGTTAGATTTTTTTGATTGCATACATTTGAATATTATGTGACACGATTTAGTATAAATACATAAATACAACAGCTAGAGTTCAAACACCAATTAATAAAAGTAAGAAGCAGAATTTTTGATTGGATAATATCGACAGGTCATGTAAAACAACTTGGGATTTTATAAAATTTAATTTTCTTTATATTTTAGGTTGGGGTTTTGCTTTCACGTGCATTTTAGGTTGAAGTTTTGCTATCACGTGCAACTTGTATATGCAGATGGAGTTAAGTTGAGTAATACAGTCACATCTACGTATTGCTACATGTAATGTAATGTACTCGTATGTAGTTAGTCTTATCCATTTCCACTATTTAGCTTCAAATCACTAACTAACTAACCGTTTTATTCTTATCCACCACTAGTTTGGTTCCAAATAAGTAATGTTTGTCCATAATCACAACATTATTATTATTATTATTATTATTATTATTATTATTAATTTATTATTATTATTATTATACACTAAAACAAGGCTTACAAATGAATTTAACGATGAACAAGCAATAGACAAGTTAAAGGAGCAAATCGGGGATGTGTGAACCCCGGATGTCGTGCAAGACGTTTTTAGCCGTTTCAGTTGAAGATGACATAAATTAATAGTACTAGCATATTATGTATACAAAATTAAATATTACTGGAGTACTATCATTTTACTTGTACTCTTTGAAAGTTAATATTTTTATTATAGGAATTTGTTATGATTCAAAATTAAATCGAGTAAATACCCTCAATGACAGGATAAAAACGAGTAAATGCTCAAAATAATGACATAATCGAGTAGACGATTATCAGTTTTGCAAATTACACCTCATACATCATCGCCATGTGGATAATTGACGTTTAAGTTTGTCTATTATAACGATATTCTAATCAATGAATCTTTTTGCAATACATTTTATTCCTGAAACGCTGCATGCTAAATGGTAGTACTCCTATGGCAATATCAAGTAAACGTCCAAAGAATGAGACAAAATTGATCTCTTACTCTTTCATTTATAATTCCACACCCAAAAAATTAAACTGCTATTCAAATTTACGAAGTTAATGATACGAAAGAACTTAGCCCATGAATGTTTAAATTGTATAGTTGTTTGTCGAATTTTTCTAAGTACAGTTGTTTATAGAATTGTTTAAGAAAATAACTTGTTATGAAAATGACAGATGATTACAATAAAGTGAAGCATGGCATTGTAAAGAACGAGGAGGGCCATAGTGAGGTCGATATTAATATAACTAAATTATAAAAACAAAATATTAAATGGCTAACCAGTCAAGTAACAGTCATAACATCTATGACATTTTGCTTTCAGAATTTATATTATATAGGTCAAGCAAAAACTTAAATATAATTATTTTGATTAGATTGATGAAGGCGACGTGCTTAATTAAGAAGCATTATCTACCCGTGTATGGGACAAGAAAGTCTAGTTTTTGACTTCACATGTGTTCTCATAATTAAAAATAAAACATTAGTATTTCAATGCGATGATGGTATAAACGTTGATCATACACTTACCAACATTTGACACAGTCAACTTATGATGTTTTTAGGCAAGACCATACATAAATCCACAAATTTTTTTTAGTGAATTTTGGATAAAATTTATATTGGAAAAGCTTGTAATGACAGTCTATATGAGGGTAGTCATATGAAATAAATAATGATAAAATCCACTTAAAATTTTAATCAAGGATAAAAAAGTGTTTTGCCTAGTTGTTTTTGCATATATATTTTGTGTCTAGTACCTTCTTTAAACCATTTTAAGCTAAGAGATAGTAGCTATTCAGTGGTCAATATGCATGACAAACTTTTAAATTCATTTTACACTCCATTATTTTATGTATCATCATTGAATCTTATAACTGATTTTCATACTATTAGTGTGTAATGTATTCATTTAATTGTAAACCCGGCTCCTTGTATAATATTAATCGTGTCACCATAAAATTAATTATTTACTAGGCTAGTATTATATTAGACTTATAAAGATAAGTAATTTTTTTTATCTAACAGAAGCAATAGTAAATTTGAAAAAACAAAAAGAATATTTAAAAAAATAAAAGTAATAGGAGTACATAAATATGCATAATCATAAAGCATATGGTCCTGTTCCCAAAAGCATCCTTGAAATGATTGAAATTTAACCTTGAAGATTATCTTTTTGATTTGTTTTAATAGTTTAATAATGCTCTCAATTACACTAATAATTAATAACGACAAGTCATTGAAGCTGATTTTTTATCGCACAGCAATCAAATTATAGGGTTGAAATGATACTTATAATAGCATACGATTCGATGTTTAGTTACTACTACAGATTAGTAGTTGTGTTTTTATACTCACAATAAATTAATGTAAAAAAATAAGTTAACGCATTTAAAAAATTGTAGTAATGTTGTATATAATCTATTTATTTATCATGCAAAATAATCTAAAAGTAACAATTTTTTGTTGATCTATCAAATATAAAACAGATGATTATCAATCACGAAAGAAAATATTTAGATTATCAAAAATAAATTATGGAATTTATTCGGGGTAGGTGGATTCAGATGCATTGTAAATTTGCAATAATGTGGATACAATTTTTTTACAGCGTGACAGTTATATTTCTTATCAGGGGCAATGTTATCCACTAACTTAAATAAAATTAATACTCCTACTATGAGAAAATTGCATTGCGTCAGTATATGTAGGGGTAATAATGTCCACTAACTTTAATCTGAGTAAAATCAACAGCATTTGACTCACTGACCAAGTTCATCCAATCCATTTCACCCACGTCACTCTAAAGCATAGACGGCCAGGATACGTTCTCCAAATTGATATCTACGGCTGAGATCCTTCATTCTAGACCCTTCCACAAAGCGAGGGAACGTAACTACGGTTGGGTCAAACTAACTGCAGTTAGTTCGTAACTCCGGTAACCCCGGTGATAAATCAGAACGTTCTGAGTAAGGGCGTGAAAAAAAAAAGAAAAAAATAATTAATAATCCCCAAAAATGGCGAAATAAAAAAGTAATTGTTCTTATATAAACAGTTTGTAATCAACGTGTAAATGTAGAGAGAAGAAGAAGAATTCTAGAGAGAGAAGATTGAACAGAGCAAGTAAGGACGACGGTAATACTCCGATCAAATCGTTGCCGTTAGCCTTGTCGTTGTCCGTTGTTCCGACCGTTGGATTGTTCGATTTTTTCCAACATTTTCCTCAACGGTCTTGTTGTCGTTGTTGACGGAAAGCGGGGATAGGCAAGGAGGAGTTTCTTCAGATCTGGCCTTCTGGTGAGTTGATTTCCGAATCTTGCATTTTTTCCGTGATCTGTTAGATTTATCGATCTATGCGATTGGATGTTCTTCGTCTGTTTTTACGTGAAAATGGTTGAGCTGTTTTTCTATTTCTTGAGTTTGATAGGATCGAGTTTCCCGCTGTTACGTGTGGTTGATTTTCGCTTGAATGTGGTTTATGGCTGGGTGTGGGATTGACTCTTGAGTCATTGGTTAATTTTGCAGATCAAGATTCAATTGAAACGTTTTTGTATCGTGAATTAGCTGATTTATATGTTTTTCTTGTTTTTAACATTACGTATGATTACTTTTGTTTTATTTGGTAAGGATCAATTGTTTTCGTTCGTTTGTTATTATCAGCTTGATGCTAAGATTCTTTGCTATAATGTGTATGCTCTTATCTGTCATTTTAATTTGTGTTTTTTTGCACTGGGTGATTTAATCTTGAGAAATTGGCGGTGTGTTTCAGATTCTGTAGGTTTTAACTAATTAGATTTGAGATGATTCGTGTGTACAAACTGTTCACTATTGTTGTTTGACTTTCAGCTTTTGGTGTGAGGTTAATTGGATCAATCGCATGGCTCTCTCGATGCACTGATTGTGTGGTTCTCTCTCCCGGTCCGTTTGATCTTCTAGCATAGTGGTGCCTAGATCCGTTTCGGTTTCGGTTAATTTTGTAGGGTAGGAATTCGGATTTTGGTTTTTCAGTTGATGACCTTTAGTGGTAAAGATATACTTCTGGTTCTATCGCACCCGGCTTCTGAGTATTGGGTTGAGCTGAGGGTGAGGGGAAAGCTCTCGTTCTTTGCCATCTCGGTTGCCGGCTGTGAGGAGAACCATCTTTGGTTATTCCCTTCCTTTCATGTCTCGTAACATGGACAGTCCTGTGCAGACCCAGATGGCTGTAGCAGCTTTCAAGAGTCCGCTTGGAAGTGGGGAATACCATGGGACTAATGGTTTGGAAAGGAAATCCTCGAGACGTGTTTTTGTACAGACTGAGACAGGCTGTGTGTTGGGGATGGAGTTGAACAGGAGTGACAATGTGAATACTGTTAAGAGGAGGCTGCAGGTTGCCCTCAATTTCCCCATTGAGGAGAGCTCTTTGACATTTGGTGATATGGTTCTGAAAAATGACCTTAGTGCCATTCGGAATGATTCTCCCCTGCTGCTAACAAGGAATCTGATGCATAGGAGCTCCTCTACTCCGTGTTTGTCTCCCACTGGCAAGGACATCCAACAGAGAGATCAAAGTGGGCCGATTGAGATCTTGGGTCATTCATTTCGCTTTGCCAAGACGAAACAACTCATTAAGGAAACTATCAAGGCGATTAAGAATGGGGTTGATCCAATCCCTGCTCAAGGTGGGCTGGGAGGTGCTTATTATTTTCGAAATGTTCGTGGTGACAGTGTGGCAATTGTGAAACCTACGGATGAAGAGCCATTTGCTCCAAACAACCCCAAGGGCTTTGTTGGTAAAGCCCTTGGGCAACCAGGCTTAAAGCGATCTGTTAGAGTTGGTGAAACTGGGTTTCGCGAAGTTGCTGCATATCTACTCGACTATGATAATTTCGCAAATGTGCCTCCTACCTCACTTGTGAAGATTACTCACTCAATCTTCAACATCAATGATGGTGTGAATGCAAACAGGCCACAGACCAAGAAGCTTGTGAGCAAGATTGCATCCTTCCAACAGTACATCCCACATGATTTTGATGCTAGTGACCATGGGACCTCAAGTTTCCCTGTTTCGTCTGTGCATCGGATCGGGATTCTAGACATTAGGATTTTTAACACAGATAGGCATGCTGGTAATCTTTTAGTTAGGAAACTTGATGATGTAGGCAGGTTTGGTCAAGTGGAACTGATCCCCATTGATCATGGTCTCTGCTTGCCTGAGAGTTTGGAAGATCCATATTTTGAGTGGATTCATTGGCCCCAGGCTTCCATTCCTTTCTCAGATGATGAACTTGAGTACATAAGCAATCTTGATCCTGCTCGTGATTCAGAGATGCTGCGAAGTGAGCTTCCCATGATCCGGGAGGCTTGTTTGCGCGTCCTGCATCTCTGCACCATTTTCCTCAAGGAAGCTGCTGCATATGGGCTGTGTCTGGCTGAGATTGGGGAAATGATGAGTAGGGAGTTCCGCAATGGTGAGGAGGAACCAAGCGATCTTGAGGTCATATGCATTGAGGCAAGAAGGCTTATTACTGAGGAGGTCTTTTCCCCCAGAGGTGAATCAGATGATGACGGCGGCTTCCTATTTGACATAGATTGTGAAGATGGTGGCTATGAGTTAACCCAGAAATCGTCATCTGAAGTCTCTGCATCAGCTTTCCATTTTGGTAATGGCCATGCTCTTCTTTCTAGACTCGAGGAAGGCCCAGAGGAAGAAGAGGAAAGCGAAGGAGACGAGGAGAAGGAGTTAGTTAGTCCTCCAACCTTAGCGAAGAACCAAAGTATTTCCAAACTGTCTATGTCACTGAAATATACTAGCTTAGGTGAGAAGAAGCAGCCCAAGTTCCCAAAGTTTGCAGCGTCCAAATCTGACAATGCTGCCAACTCATCTAGCCGGAGGAGCGCAAACGAGCAACTCCCAGCAAGCAGCAGCTTTGTGAAGCTAGCAGACATGAAGGACGACAAGTGGGCGCTGTTTCTGGAGAAGGTTCAAGAGCTGCTTCACCCTTCATTTGCCAAGCGCAAGTCTATCACGCTCGGCCAGAAGCAGAGGCAGAGGCTCGGAACTTCTTGCCAGTTTTGAGACATCAAGGTATGGCTACGCCGTACGTACGTTTGTTATAGTAGAATGAAAGCGAAAGGGCAGGCTTTGTTATAGGGTAGATTTGGTTTGTGCTTTCTTCCTCGAGTTGTGATGGGAGGGGAGCCGCGGTTAGATGCGGTGGCGTGTACATATTCTTTGGAGTTGGATGAATGAATGAAAGGAAAAGCGAGTGTAGTTTGGTTGTATTTGAAATGACATTTGTTTGATAAATAATTTGTAGACTGAATCTTGGGAAAAAAAAATCCATCTTTGTACATACATCATCTTTGCTCTTTATATGAATAGTGTAGTGTTTGTTTTATGCCTATTTTTATTTTCTTAATTTCTTATATAAGGTGTTGCAGATCATTCGGAAATGATTAAAGATCAAGATTTTTTTACCTAGATTCTTGAATGACACTTCCCCACCTAAAGCGAATTTGGTGGAAAATGGTACTTTTATGAGTAATATTTGTGACTTTTTATCCCTCTTTTTTTGAAATCTACTTTTGTTTATGATGAAAACAGCTATGTTTACTAGTATGTCATTAAAGCTGGAGATGCAAAGTTTGGTGCAAGTCTCCATCTTCCGCAGTCAATTTTCCGGCAAGCAAACATGTCCATTGATCATTGTTTCATTGAAGATTAATAATGAGAGATTTATTCGAATAGTACATTAAAAAAAATCGAAAGAATAAGAGAATAAGATGACTGTGTAATGATAGAGCATAGATGGCTACAGATTGTGCAGGCCAACAATATTGATCAATTCGATAGTGGACCTTGTTTTATTTGGACATGTGTATTAATTTTAATACAAGCTATAATGATATTGGACCATATGTTATCATAGAGCTTGTGGGCCCTCCAAGTTGTCTACTTGTTTGTTGCTTTAGTATGTGTATTTCTCTGTTCTTTCACTTCAACAATCACTTCTTAATCCTTTTTTTTGGTGGAGTATTTTCCTCGATGTGTGTTTAGTGGGAATTGAGTGTGTGTCGATACAATTTGTTCTACTTCGGATTTCATGTGAGTATAAAATTCACCTCAAATAGAATCATTATACATAGAGATTGGAGATGGCAATGAAATCGAAAATTTTACTTTCCTTGGAAAATACTATAACATTTCACCAACTAAATACAATGCTCATACTCACAAAAAATAAACTCAAATACTAACATTAATTAGATATTAATAAAATGAAATGAAATAATTAAAAAAACACAAATGATCACACTTCTGTCCAGCTAAAAAAACTGAGACAGCCACACCTCTCCTCAAACAATATTTATTTAAATTATGAATATTATTAATTAAAGTTGTTGATTAAATAGGATATATTAGAAATGTCTCCATGGCCTCTCCGCAAGATCAACGCAGTCCCCATATCTATAGCAATGAAGGAGATGATCAACGGTCATCCCGGCCGCCTGCATAAAGGAGTAGACGATGACGGGCCCCACGTACCGGAATCCACGTGTCACCAGATCCTTGCTTATGATCTCCGCCTTGGGGCTCCTCAGCGGCACGTTTCTTGAGTGCCGAAACTTGTTGATCACCGGTTTGTAGCTCACGTACTCCCACATGTAGCAACTAAATGACCCACATTCTCTAGCAATCTAATTAATTAATGTATAATAATTTAGCATTATTGCTTAAATTGATTTAATTGTGTGATTAGGAATTATTTGAACTTGCCTTTGTAATGCATTTTGCGTTGTCAACTATGCACCTAACTCTCCTTTCCGCTAAAGCCACGTCTTTGTTTGAGATTATGGCGTTGATCTCTTTTTCCCCCATTTTGCTCACTCTGTAAGGATCAAAACCACTAAAAGCTTCCCTGTTTCATCATCAAAATTACTCTTAAATTTCTCTCTCTATATATGTTACTGAAAAATAAAAATGTTACCGACCTTAAAAGCTGTCTTCTTTTAAGGATTTCGGTCCAGTTCAAGTCCATGAGGAGTCCACACATTGCAAGAAGCTCAAAAAGCTTACTGCGTTGCAAAGTCATACACATATTGTATTAATTAATTATGATAATTGGGTGATTAATTCGAGTTTTAATTTACTAACTTACTTGTCATCGTAAACTGGAACTCCCCAGCATTCGTCGTGAAATTGGACGTAAACGCTGTCTAATAGTAACGATTTCGAGTTAGTTTCAATAAAAAAAAATTAAAATCTGAAATTATATTAATTTACTAATTAATTACCACTGTTTTTGGTGATCCAGCTGCACCGCCTCGGCTCTTCATCGTCGTGGGGCGGGGGCGGTGATTGGATGGGGGAAAGCAAGTGCAGTGCGGACAAGATCTTCTCCTCCAACGGTGGGGGAGAGGCTGAGTCGGTCGGGGAAGAATCATCGGTTGAGTTCTGCGAAAGCGAGAGCGACAAGGAAGATAATGAGATGGGGGAGCAATGGCTTCTTTTTTGAAGGCCAATGGGATAGATTTTTTTGAGGTTTTTGGAGAAGAAATTGTTGCTTTGCTTCTGCTTTTCACTGTTGATTTCTTTTGATTTCATGAGGGTTTGTTTCTTTGCGTAGTATTTAGACATGCTTGTCGAAGAAAACAATGAAACAGAACTGTGTGTGTGTGTGTGTGTCTTAATTAGGACATATCTGTGTATGTGTATATATATGAGTTTTAAGGGTTTTGGTAGGAGAAATGTGGATTTCATGAGACGTATATCTTGTTGTCTTTTTTTGTACTTAGGTTTTAAGCAAATGGTCATTAAAAGGCATGTTGGGTTTGTATGGAACGTGACAGTTGAATTTTAAAGAAGTGCTTATGCTTTAAATAGGTGAAATCGATTAATAGCCACATTCATGAAAATGTCAATATTATCCCACCTCAACGACCCCAAATTTTAAAATATAATATCAATAACTAACCTTACATTATCTCCTAATCATAATCAAATAGTAATTCATATCTATACTAAATGCGGAAATGATTCCTTATCATTCATGATTGTTATTCCTTTTTAAAAAAACGTTACTCCTGTTATCATTCATGATTGTTATTCCTTTTTAAAATAGTCATTTTAGATTATTTTAGATTTTTGTTTAAATTTATGTTTTTACATATACCATACTACCCTTATGTATATGAAACATTTATTTATATTTAAAAATTACTCACTTAGGAAAATTGTGTATATTTATGGATGGCTTGATTTAAGCAAATATATACTCAAATCTTCTAACCAATCTCTCATAAATTTCCAAACAGCTTATTACGTAAGTATTAGTTTATTTAAATTCATTACATAAATATGCTTTTGAATTATTCTTTCTAACTTCACGTAATATTAGTTTATTTAAATTTAATTTAATATAATGAATTAACCTTTATTTAAATAATACTTTATACAATATTTTTAAAATTCTAAACTTATAGGTATTTAATAGATTTAATACTCAATCTTAATATTATTTTTACAAAACATTATTGAATCTGGAATTTATATTTACTAATAAAACAATTTGATGCCAATGACTATTATCCTTTCATTAGATGATAATAAGTACAGTATATAACATAGGTATACTACTAGTATTTTACAATTTAGAATTTTAAATATTAGTATTTAATAAATAAAAAATTGATGTGAATGACTATACTATTTTGTTTGACGATAACAAGAAAATAAGTATATGAACGCATGTATTCATTTTTATGACTAAGAATTTTAATAAGTATTTAATACTAATAAAATAATTTGATGCGAATGACTATAACTATTCCTTTGGATGTTAACACTAAGGGATTAAGTATGTATGTGCATTTAGTCATTTTTATGACTTAGATTTTAATAATTATTTAATACTACAAATAAAATAATTTGATGTAATAATTATTACTATTTCGTTAGATAATAACAATTAGAAATTAAGTATATATACACATGTACTCGTTTTTATGACTTGGAATTTTAATAATTATTTAATACTAATAAAATAATTAGATACGAATGATTATTACTATTACGTTGGGCAATAACACTAAGCAATTAAGTATGTATATGCTGTGTGTGTGTGTCTTATTTAGGACATATGTGTGTGTATGTGTGTTTATATATGAGAAAAGAATTGGTAGGAGAAATGTGGATTTGATGAGACGTATATTTTGTTATCTTTTTTTGTACTTAGGTTTTAAGCAAATCTATACATATATAAAAGGCGAGTTTTAGCCTTATTTTGAATTTTTATGAATTTTGGGTACAAATTTAAATATTAATAAATATAGGGTGTAAAGTTGTTGCATTGACATTATAAACCCCATAAATTCAGTAACCGCTGCATTATGAGAAATCCCGATTTGCACTATTTTAACATTAAAACTAGTTACAAATAAACAATATATGGATACAATTTAAATCCATGGCTATAAATACTCCTATTTTTATTTGTTGCAGCATGCATACTTCACCTTATTGTAGCTGAATTTTTTGGAAAAAACCAATTTGTTTACTTTGCACCTCTTTTTGTGTGACTATATTTGTTACTAATATTTGTTTGTGTTTTTATTATTTAGAAAAAGATGGGGTCGATGCATGACAATGAAAGTTTTGGAGATGATGAGCGGAGAAAAGCGGGTGTTAGAAGTACATGAGTATATAAGCGATTTTTAAAATTCATATTTTTATTGAAAATTTCATTTATTTGGTTGCATCTGAATCCATTATATTTTAGTAATAGATGATTGATCTATTGTTAATCGATTCTCAATTAATAGAATTATTGAATGTTTATTGATCAGTAATTAATGATTGATGACCAATTCAAATGAAATTATAAATATAATATTTTATTTTTAACATTATTTAAAATAACCAACAAGACAATATGAGAAGCTCTTTTGTTTTGTTTTTAATTAATGTGATCTATAAACTCTATAAAATTTTAGATGTGATTTATAAATTCTCTATAATTTTATCTTTTATCATTTCATTTGTGTAGTTGAAAGTAAGCCATGATTACCGACCGGTTGACCACGAACCGAACTGAACCAGATGTTATATTGTGTGGGTTCGAGAGGATTACTAAATTCAACTGAAATTTTGTAGTCATGGTAACTTGAACTCCTAATCTATTTAATTGAGGCGAAAATGTACTAATTAAATTGAGATTCATATGGAACTGAAATACACCGAATTCTAAAACTTCAATCTATTAAGAGCATCTCCAATGGAGAGTTACTTGATCAATGACTTTAGCAGTTAATGAGGCTGCCGATCCTTTGGCGATCTTCTTCTCCATTGGAGGCTTAATTTCGACTTCTTGATTGCATTTTTTTAATGTATTTTTTAATACATTTTTTTATTTATTGCATTTTTAATATATTTTTTAATGCATTTTTAATGTATTTTTTTTATGAATTTTTAATTATGTAAATTTTTTAGGATGTACCGCTTTTTTAAATTTATATAAAATTATTGCATTTTCCGTATCATTATTATTAAATTTAATTTCATATTTTGTGTGATTGTAATTTATTTTTTATAATTTTGTTGGCCTATGACTAGGCTATTGCTTATCCAGTTCTTGTCGATGATGTGGCGAGGGGTTTCTTGTCTGATAATGTGACATGAGGAGTTTTTGACTAACTATTAAACCTATTTCAATTTGACTAAGTCATTGGAGATGCTGAAGTAGCGAGTCTATACTACAAACCCACCTCAGCGACCCCATATTTTATCATAATATCAATAACTAACTTTATTATATCTCCTAATTATAATCAAATAGTAATTCATATACTAATTGCGAAATGATTCCCTATCATTCATGATTGTTATTTCTTTTGGAAAAAAAACATTATTAATACTCCTATTACTCTGGCAAACAGGCACATGTACTATTCTTTTGTGACTTAATTAATTTGTATCGTAGTCTCTTTGATTAGTATTAAACTTTAAAGGCCGGCGTTCCTAACCAAGTACTACAAATTTAACATTCATTCATTAATCTAAGACAAGATTTTGGTGACAAAGTTAAATTAAAAAAACCATCTTTAAGATCAAGATCTATCTAAGAACTAGATATGTATGCAAATTATTATTATACAATAATCCTAGTAAGTGGGTAACATAATTTAGTACAATATGTATGTGTTCAGAAAGTACAAAATATATTTATATAATAGTGAAATATCCCTATCCAAGAAACACGAATATATTCATCAGTAAACCAATAAAAAATAGGAGTATATCCTACAGTTGAACAGTTTAGCTCAACAATTGCAATTGGCTCTTTTAATTCGATAAACTTAAACCCCCCTGTTTTGGGGTTAAGGAATGAAATAAACACTTTGCCTACATGGAAAAAGACATGCCATCTTACCTTTTTCTACATGCATTGTAAATTCAAAATTGTGTAATTAGTATATAAAGAATAACTGTGTTTTCATTATGACAAGAAAGTTGAAATAAGTAGTTGCTTATCGTAGTCACTCACATTGTTTGCTACTTTAATGAATATTTTGGCTGAGCTATTTTCCTCCAAAAATTTCTACATTGAAAGTTTAGATCCCTAGTCCCATCATTATTTTAGGGGGTGTGTTCTCAATTTTTTGTCACGTTAGCTGATAGCAACCCTTTATTTCAATTTATACTCTCAAAGGGTCTAATTTTCAATGTAAATGATGTTATATTAACGTAAAATTGATAAGTAAAATAGAAATATAAAAAAATAGTTCAAGTATTAATGATTAAAATTGTGACTAGTTTTATTAAGAGAAACTAATCATAAATAAATAAATAAAGACCAATTTAGTGGACGGACAAAATGTAAAACTAAGACTATATTTGTGGAGGTATAGCTAGTATTACTACTTCTATAGTACTCTCTTCGTTCCATAAAAATAAAAACTTTTTCCTTTATGGTCCGTTCTCTAAAAATAGAAACATTCTAGTTAAGGAAGTTTCTCTCTCTCTAATGAGGTGGGGACTATTTTTCACTAACACACTTTTCTTTCTATATCTTTCTTACTTTACCAAATTTTCATTAAAATCCATGTTGTTTCAAAAATTCATATTTTAAAAGGACAGATGGAGTATATTTTTCAATTCCCACGGTAAGCATGGTGAGTTCTTATATTCGTATTTGGTAAGCGTCCACCAACCTTTTGTGGAATTTTAGTTACTTCGTGTCTACATTTTTATTTTTCATGATGTTATAATCAAATTTAAATAACTTTAGGTAATTAATATAAGACCATGCAGGAGTGCCGTAATGGCCCAAACCAATGAAGAATTTGTATTGGGCTACAATGGGCCTAACTGCGCCGATACTAATGGTTTGGACATCATATCATATTTAATTATAATTAGTTGAATAACCAAATAATTCTATTAGTTTCTTAATTTCAATTGAATTTCGTCCAACGCGCTTCTGACCTTGACTAGATTAGTAGTAAGACTATATTCAAAACCTAAATTTCCCTTTAAATTAGCTAGAGTAAAAAATATCGATGTGATTCGTTAGAATTCGGTACGTAATTAAAGTCGTATTCCTCTTCTCTTCTCTTACGTTACTATGTATTAATTCTCGTGTCGTCTCAAATACTCATATTTTTATAAGGGGGAAGAAGTATAATTACCTTCATTCCATGTACGTTCCATAATAGTAGAGTCATTTCTATTTTTTTTAGTAAAAGTCAATGCATTTATTCTCGCTTACTTCACTATCTTACTTTATATATCTTTTCATCACTCTACCTTTTTCTTTTCCTACTTCGTTCATCCTTTATTTAACTCATTAACACATTTTTTTTTTAACTTTTGTGTCGAAAAGAAATGTCTCCACTATCATGTAATGGATGGAGTATCTAGCAAGTGGAGTAGCATATATATAAGAAAATGAACTACTATAGTACTATGTGATAGAGGGAGTCAAAGGTGTCACATCAAAACCAAAAATTCCACGAACTTATCAATAAAGGGCCAATACATTGATGAACACGCGCAAAAGCATTCAAAAGAAAATGACACAATTTTTTTGTTGACAAAAACTACAACAAAGATGACGTGGTATCATAGGAAATATTTGGCTTCTTGATTTCTGTTTTTCACTTTTTCTTCTTCAAAAGTTTCTAATTTTCTAGGAAACTTCATTTGGTTCATGCATCCTAAACTCCTCCACCTTATTCCCCAAGAAATCATTCCCTATAAATGAAAAACTTCTCACTACACAAAAAATACAACAAAAAAAGCGAAATTCGAAGAAGGCATAAAAATTTCCAGTCCAATAATTTTCCTGGGGAAGAATTAGCAAGTTAGAAATGAAGAAAAATATGGGAGGAGCGTCTAAAGATTTGCTCTCTTCAATTTTTTCGTGCTTTTATGTCTCGAAGAATAACGAAAAATACGCGAAGCCTTCTGCACCAGAGGCGGCAATGGTGAAGGCAGCAAAGCATTTTTCTAACAAAGTACGATTAATTTGATTGTTGTTATTGTTGATATCGTATCACGTTTCTTCTTTTTTGTTTTTCATAGTTTTTTAGCATTTGGTTCGTCCTCGTTTTAGTTTCACTTTGGTGAAAAGCTTGTTATGCTGAATGATGGTATACATAATTAAATTGTAATTATATTGAGATTTGATGTGTATATGAAATTAAATTATATAAACATGAGATGGAATATCATGTGTTTGAGTGTGTGGGTACAAAAACAGAAGAAGGAATTGAAACAGTGAATCAATGAAAAAGTGCTTGAATTAGAGATTCCGGAAACAGAACTCGTGTGATCAAACGAATACATGACGTCACTGTCACGACTACACGAATACTACACGAAGTCTAACTATTTAATTAGCAAGAGGACAACAAAATTTTCTTGATACTACATGATAAGCACCTTACATATATAGAAGTGTACAAAGTGAGCACTGGCAAAACTAGGAGTTAATTTCCTTAGTTAGGAAAAATACTTAGTTATATATAGGAACAACATGTTCAAAATTATAAAGACATTGAAAAACGAAAGTAGAAGAAGAAGAAGAAATAAGTTGTTTTCTTTTCTTGCTTAGTTATTCTTGGGTGGATGACGCCTCGGTCCTTTATAATCTGCATTGAAGGCAACAAAACTAGCACGATAATTTTCTTTGGGCATCATCATTCTTGATTTTCTTGTATATTTCGATCTTTCGAATTTTTCCTTCATCATCTCCATCTTCATCAAACTGTAATCATCCGATGCCATCTTGCTTCGAATAGTTTGCATCACCTACGAATTTTATTGAAAATGTGTCGTGAACAAATGATACTATAAATTTGAATTGGGACAATGCACAATATCTTAAGTAGTCAATTGAACATAGAAAATCAAAACCCTAAAACGATTATAAATAAAAATTGAATTACCTTTCTTTCTGTGACTGGAAAATTGCATTCTTCATCTGCACAATGGTCTCGACCTAGAAATAAAATAAAGAGTAATTAGTTAGCATGAATCTATAACTATTAAACCCTAATTGTAATGGAAGCATGGAATTATTAAGGAACATTGGTCAAACCATGAACCAAGTAGGCTGTTGAAAGACTAGCAGCAACCAAGAAAAATACAAGTAGAAATCTTGCAGTTTTGACAGTGAGCAACATTTTCTTGATCTTTCTGTGTTGGAACAACCAAAGAGAAGAGGTTGGTTGAAACAAATTTGGGATTTATAGAGAGATTTTTGAGCACACAAGTCAAAGATATGGTCCAAAGAATTTTAAAAAGTTTGTGCATTCCCAAGTGAGGCTAGGGTTCCATTGGAACTATTTTAACTTAGATTTCACGTTTCACTAAAATAAAGGGGGACCAAATTTCACTGGCATGCAATTCTATGATAGGTTAATTAATTTATATTTACCATTTGTGGTAATCCACATGTGCCTATGGTACTAGGATCTCGAGATTAATAATTATTTCGATTTGCAATCAAATTTGAAAAATAAAATGATCTTGTTACTGGACCACAACACAAGTTATAACAATGGATTCTTGATAAGTGGTTATTTGTACTTAAATTAATTGAAATATTGGAGTCAAAATATGATAATATAGTACCGCGTGTGAAATTAAATTGAAATATTGGAGGGAAAATATGATTAAGTGGATTTGGAATTATGAAATAAAAATTGCAAAAAATGGATTGGAAAGTGGAGTAGTAACGTGGGGGTGAAGATACAAGTGTTTAGCGCTTGTCTGCCGTCATGCACTCTACGAGACTAAAAAGTTAAAATTTTTTGGCTTAGTTTCGTGAGCCTCTACATGCCTTCAACTAACTTTTTCCCTTAGTCTTTTTTTTTACCTATATACTCCTTCTGCCAGTCACATGTAATTGAGTCATTTTCTTTTTCAGCAAAAACTTTATCATCTCTCGTACTTTACTACCTCTTTCTTTCTCTTTGTTGAGTATATGTGGACTATTATTTCTTGGGCCTGATTTAAGTTGTGTCTGGGCCTTTTACCCATTCTTTGGGTTTGGCCCAGAAGCCCAGCTACTTCTCCTTCACACCAGATGCTGCCACGTGTCTCTTCTCTTGGATTGTGCTCCGTAGCCGTTGGATTGAGGGTTTGCGATGTGTGTTTGTTTATGTGAGATGTTAGCCGGTTTGTCTTCTCTCATTATTCGATACACTCTCTCTCTCTCTCTACTCTCTGAGACTCTCAATCGTCTCTCTACTTTCCGATTGCCTCTCCGGTTGATTTCTAAAGAATATCCACCATCCTTGAGTGTATACTTGATCTCTGAGTCGTTTGGAAGGAAACTGCTTCGGTTGCTTGTAGTGTGATAACTAGGGTTTCTGTTCTGAGGCGGTTCCAGTGACCTAATCCGGTGTGAAGGGGCGGTGCGGTGAAGGTTGTGACGGTGTGAGGGTAGACTCCAGTTGATTCATCGTTGCTCCCTTGGATTCGGTTCTAGTTGAATAGATCTGGGTTATGTGGCGGGCTCTGAGCCATATTATGTGATCTATTCTGTTTCTCTCTACTGCCTCTTGATAGTTGTTGTTTAGATCCGCAAGGATCTTGTGTTGTTATACTAAGTTACTAACTATCTTCTTGAGTGTGTAGGTGTGTCAAGGAGTCAAGATTACTCAAGAACCCTAGCTAGAACTAGTTACTGTCATTGTAATAGTTGTGTGGGC